>NC_057799.1:119651038-119688596 GCF_018294505.1 Triticum aestivum
TGGCACGCCGCGGCCCGCGGAGCCCAGGGAGGGCCCGCGCGCCCGCCGCCTGTCCTTTCCCGCGCCGGCCCCGCGCCTCCGCCCCGCGCCGCCCCCGCCCCGTCCGCCGGCCGCCGCCGCGCGAGCCGCGGTGCCCCGCCGCCGTTCGTCGCCACCTCTCCGGCGCCCCCGCCTCCCACCGTGCCCGCCGCCTTCGTCCTTCCCTCCGGCCGCCGCCGACGCCCTTCCTCCTCTCCTCCGCCGCGCCTCCTCCCGCCGGAGAGCTCGAAGCTCGGCCCCGGTCCCGATCCGATCTGGTTTGAGCTCGAGGCTGACTTTTCCCGAACCCTAAAAATTCTCTAAGTCTTCAATATTTTACAGCATGTGCCCTTGTTCATAGCATCATAACTCCCTTCATATAGCTCCGTTTCACGCGTGTAATATATTGAAATGTTTGTCTCGTGATGCTCTACATTTTGTTCATTTGCACCATGTTCATGAGAGGCCATCTTGATGCCCAAATCTCTGGTGCAAGAGTGCTAGTTGTTGTTATCTGCTGGTTCTTATCAGAACTTGGAGATTTGTTATTTTTGTATCATTTAATCTGTGCATCTTATGGGCGTGAGCTCTACATGTGTTTTATTGTATGCCCTGCCATCTTTCTAGTGGTGTATCCCATGTATTTTTGTGATCTCTGTGGTGACTAGCACAAGCATGCAAACTAGGCTCCGTAATGTTTCTGATTTCAGGGACAGTGATTTTTCTAAGTCTTTGTCTGCTGTTATTTTGTTGCCATGTAAACTTGATGCTACAGGGAGATCCATGCATATTTTGGTGATGTTCAGTAAGGCTGTTTTGATGATATTGTTGTAGTTGATCGATTCCTGCCCTTGTTTGCATTTATGGAGGACCATAGCATGACTCAATCTTGCTCTACTTTTGCTATAAATATTTCTGGCAGATTTTTAACATGATATTCATTTTTGCCAAGCTTGTTGTAGTTGATCCATACATGCTATGCTTTTGTTCTTGCCATGGATAGCTTCATAAACATGCCATCTTGCTCTAGGTATGCTTGTTTGGTCATGTATTGCTTTGTGATGAGTGCATCAAGCTCACCAAGATGCCTTCATATTATTGTTTCTGCCATGCTCTGTTTTCTGCCAAGTCTGAAACCTGTTAACGAAACTTGCTATGTTTACATGCTTTCCATAATATCTTCTGGTCCTTTTTGGCTTATGGTCAGTAAGGGACTTTTGTCATATGCGTTTAGTAGAATACTACAATGCCTTGTTTTCCATGTTAAGTTCCTGTAGCATGTTGATTTAGTGCTCTGAACATTGCTACCTGATGCTGTTTCAGACATGTCCAGTAATTTCACCAAGTCTGTGAACCTGTTATCTTTTGCACTTTTGCCATGCTTGTTTGAACCTGTTATGTTGTGAACTAGCCGTAGCTCAGTGTTCATATTTTTTCAAGCATCTCTTGTATATTACTTTCATATGCTTTGTTGCTATGTTGGAGTGCTGTAGCATTGTTACTTGTTGCATTTTAAGTGCTATCATGCTGTTAATCGCAGATTCGTGTCATTCTTGTTTTGCTTGCCATTTGCAAACCGTGCATCCGTTTCCGGTGATCTTTATATCGATTTCAACCGAAATCATCTCACCTTTCCAGTGGCATGCTTGGTTTGCCGAGTTACTGCCTTGTTCATCATTTTCCTTCCGGAGCACGCATATGCATCGCATATCATATCTCGCATATCATACATGTTTTGCATCATGTTGCTTGTGCATTTCTCGTAATTGATTGTGGTTCCGTTGCTTGTGTTCTTGTCTTGGGTAGAGCCGGGAGACGAGTTCGTGAATGAGGAACCTGTTGAGTACGCTTACGAGGATCAAGCTTTCGACAACTCTGAGAACCTTGCAGGCAAGATGACCACCCCTCGAAATCACTTCTATCTTTGCTTTGCTAGTTGTTCGTTCTATTGCCATGCTCGCTACCTACCACTTGATATATCATGCCTCCCATATTTGCCATGTCAGCCTCTAACCATCCTTTCCTAGCAAACCGTTGTTTGGCTAAGTTACCGCTTTTGCTCAGCCCTTCTTATAGCGTTGTTAGTTGCAGGTGAAGTTGAAGTTGGTTCCATGTTGGAACATGGATATTTTGGGATATCACAATATCTCTTACATAATTAATGCACCTATATATTTTGGTAAAGGGTGGAAGGCTCGGCCTTATGCCTGGTGTCTTGTTCCACTCTTGCCGCCCTAGTTTCTGTCATGCCGGTATTATGTTCCTTGAGTTTGTGTTCCTTACGCGGTTGGGTGATTTATGGGACCCCCTTGACAGTTCGCCTTGAATAAAACTCCTCCAGCAAGGCCCAACCTTGGTTTTACCATTTGCCACCTAAGCCTTTCCCCCGGGTTTCGCGAGCCCGAGGGTCATCTTTATTTTAAACCCCCAGACCAGTGCTCCTTCGAGTGCTGGCCCAAACTGGGCGATGTCCGGCGCCCCCTGGGCAACCAGGGTCTATGCCAACCCGACATCTTGCCCATCCGATGTGCCCTGAGAACGAGATATGTGCAGCTCCTATCGGGATTTGTCGGCACATTCGGGTGGCTTTGCTGGTCTTGTTTTACCATTGTCGAAATGTCTTGTAAACCGGGATTCCGAGACTAATCGGGTCTTTCCGGGAGAAGGTTTATCCTTCGTTGACCGTGAGAGCTTATGATGGGCTAAGTTGGGACACCCCTGCAGGGTATTATCTTTCGAAAGCCGTGCCTGCGGTTATGAGGCAGATGGGAATTTGTTAATGTCCGGTTGTAGAGAACTTGTCACTTGACCCAATTAAAATACATCAACTGTGTGTGTAGCCGTGATGGTCTCTTCTCGGCGGAGTCCGGGAAGTGAACACGGTTTGAGTTATGAATGACGTAAGTAGGAGTTCAGGATCACTTCTTGGTCATTACTAGATGACGACCGTTCCGTTGCTTCTCTCCTCGCTCTCATTTGCGTTTGTCAGCCACCATATATGCTTATTGCCTGCTGCAGCTCCACCTCATTACACCATCCTTTCCTATAAGCTTAAATAGTCTTGATCTCGCGGGTGTGAGATTGCTGAGTCCTCGTGACTCACAGATTCTACCAAAACAGTTGCAGGTGCCAACGATGCCAGTGCAGATGATGGGATCGACCTCAAGTGGGAGTTCGATGAGGAACGTGGTCGTTACTATGTGTCTTTTCCTGATGATCAGTAGTGGAGCCCAGTTGGGACGATCGGGGATCTAGCATTTGGGGTTATCTTATTTTCATTTAGATCTTGACCGTAGTCGGTCTATGTGTGTATTTTGGATGATGTATGGATTATATTTATATATTGTGTGAAGTGGCGATTGTAAGCCAACTCTTTATCCCATTCTTGTTCATTACATGGGATTGTGTGAAGATGACCCTTCTTGCGACAAAACCACAATGCGGTTATGCCTCTAAGTCGTGCCTCGACACGTGGGAGATATAGCCGCATCGTGGGCATTACAAGTTGGTAATCAGAGCCATCCCCGACTTAGGAGCCCCCTGCTTGATCGAATCGCTGATGTTGTTGAGTCTAGAACAAAAATGTTTTGAGTCTTAGGATTATATATATCGGAGAGTAGGATTCTTTTTACTCCTCAGTCCCTTTGTCACTCTGGTGAGGTCTCCTGACGTAGAAGTTTTGACTATTCTCTCCTCAAATTTCACTAAAAAAAATTTTAGGATCACGCGGGTATCTTGGAATCGTTCCGATGGTTTTGTGACGAGAACATTGTTCTTGGTGCCTCCTGACATTTAGGGGTTGTGGCAGTGTCCCGGGGAGTTGAGCTCCGAGGTGTTGTCGTCACAATTTTATCGTTGCAGTTCTGGAATACCCGAGTTTCACCGACATCGAAATCTCTTTTATGCAGTTGTTGGTGAGATCACCTCGACGCCACCCAGTACTGGAGCGGGAGTTCAGGAGTATTGCCATAACTAGTATAACGGATGCTTTTCGAAGGTTGAGGTACACGATTTCCGAAGGTTACTTGGTTATGTGTTGACGGATGGATACAGCTGGATCTAGGGATTGCTAGTTTGGGTGATATATTTTGTGTCCCCTGTATCCCCAACACCAGATTGCATAACCAGAAAGTTTCGGGAGTTTATAAGTGGGAATTCAAGTAGCTCTTAGGATATCTTTCCGACAGACGCATGATATGAGATTGGGGTTCGACGTCTAGTGGTCCGCCTGTACACGGTTGGTTTTACAGTGGTCTCGTAGTGTCTTAAAGAGTCCTTGGCTATGCCAACTCGGGGACGCTTCGTATGTCATGTGCACAGCCTTGTACATGATGGTGCTGTACGATCGAGCCCGTGTGGGCCCCACCACGAAAACTTCGGACGAAATCTCTATCATATGTTTGTTCCGGCTTATTCTGCAAGCCAATACTTTGTTTTGTTTTGTATTGTGGTATTCGAGTTGCTTCGAAGGCATATGTTGATTCCATATCTTTTTCAAGTGGCTTCTCAACTTTTGGAAGTGTGATGATTTACTATGGAATTCATTCGTTCTTCTTCGTTCGAATGTTTATTGTGAAGACTATATGTTGCAATTTCTATCCGTTGATTCTACTTATCTATTTGTCTATCAAGATGCTAACGGATGTCACCCTCTTCAAGATGGCTCCGCCAACGCGTCAGAATCCGGATCGCAATGAAGGGAGTCAGGCGAACCCTCCGCCACCACCTCCGCCTCCGGAGGCATGGCAAGCTATCATGGCAGCCACCAACGCCAATGCTCAGATGATTCTGCAACTCTTGCAAGAACGCACCCAAGGTCAAGGCAACAATCAGCCTCACTTCACTACCCTCAACCAGTTTCTCGCAAATCAGCCCAAGTCTTTCAGCTACTGTGCCGAGGCCACGGATGCCGATGATTGGCTCGTGGACATCAACAAGCATTTTGAATGTAGCAATGTCAAGCCTGAGGACTATGTCAAGTTCGCTTCTTTTCAGCTCAAGGACCAAGCTGCTGATTGGTTTCAGCAATACAAAGATTCTAGAGGAGGTCGTGTGATCACTTGGACTGACTTCTGTCGGGACTTCAAAGCGCACCACATTCCACAAAGTGTTGTCGAGAGCAAGCGTGAGGAGTTCCGCAATCTCAAGCAAGGCAACATGTCTGTGTATCAATTCAACATCCAGTTTCAGAAACTTGCTCGCTCCGCTAAACAAGACGTTCCTGATGAAAAGAGCATGATCTATCATTTCAGAGGTGGCCTTAGAGAGGATCTGCAGTTAGCTCTCGTTCTTGTTGAGCCTACTCAGTTTGATCAATTCTATAATATGGCACTGAAGCAAGAGGCTGCTCAGCTCAAGTGTGAGGCTTCTAAGAAGAGAGTCAGGGACGCAGTTCAGTCTTCTTCTTCCTCACTTGTGGCAGCTAAGCAACAGAAGTTCTGGTTGCCTCCTCCTCCGTTTCGTCAGCCTTACCAGCAGAAGAACAAAGGTGGCCATGGTTCTTCCCACTCTTCCAACTCTGGCTATCAGAACAAGTCTCAGAATCAAGCTCCAAAGTCCAATGCTCCTTATCACCGTCCACTCTCAGAGGTGACTTGCAACAAGTGTCAGCAGAAAGGTCACTATGCTAACAAATGCTTCAACCAAAGGCGTCTTCCGCCTCCTCCTCCTGTCAGATCTTCCAGCAATGCAGTGGTCAAGCATAATCCAAAGTCTGCTAAGGTGAACATGATGAATGCAGTTCAAGCAGAGGAATCTACTGATGTGATAATGGGTAATCTTCCTGTTAATGATATTCCTGCAAAAGTCTTGTTTGATACTGGTGCATCTATTTCTTTCATATCAAGACCTTTTGCATCCATGAACAATTTGCATACTGTTGATCTGCCTAAGCCGATAGCGGTTTCCTCTCCGGGATTATTCATGAATACCAAAATGATGGCTCCGGATGTTTCTATCAAGATGGGCAACTATAAATTTCTGTCTTCTCCAATGGTTCTTGGTGACTCGGATATTGATCTAATTCTCGGGATGGACTGGCTTTCTAAGCACAAGGCTCTACTGGATTGTGCTGCCAGGGAAATTCAATTGACACACTCTTCTGAGGATGTTATCATTTATGCTGCTCGTGATGAAACCATTCGGTTTTTTTTCTCAATGAGAAGGGCGAATTGAATGCCATCTCCCAAATTCCAGTCGTTTGTGAGTATCAAGATGTCTTTCCAGAAGAGCTTCCGGGTATGCCTCCTCACCGGCCAATTGAGTTCGTTATCGATCTTGAGCCGGACACTGAACCCGTTTGCAAGTGTCCATACAAGCTTGGACCCAACGAGCTGAAGGAATTGAAGAAACAGCTCGATGAACAAGAGCGTCTGGGTTTGATCAGACCGAGTTCATCTCCATGGGGTTATGGTGTTCTTTTTGTAAAGAAAAAGGATGGCACGGACCGACTTTGTGTCGACTACCGTCCATTGAACAAGTATCCACTTCCCAACATCAATGAGCTGTTAGAGAAACTCAAAGGTGCTAAAGTATTCTCCAAGCTTGACCTTCGTATGGGTTATCATCAGATTCGCATTCGTGAAGAAGATATTCCCAAGACAGCATTCAGAACAAGCTTTGGTTCTTATGAATATACTGTCGTGTCTTTCGGCCTTGTCAATGCTCCTCCAACATTCTCTCGGATGATGAATTTCATCTTCAACCCCTATACCAATGAATTCGTCCTGGTGTATCTTGATGATATATTGGTCTTCTCCAAGAATAAGAAGGATCATGCCAAACATTTGCGATTGGTGCTCGACAAGCTCAGAGAGTATCAATTCTATGCGAAGTTCTCTAAATGTGAGTTTTGGCTTGATGAAGTTCTTTACCTTGGTCACATCATCTCTGCCAAGGGCATCGCTGTTAACCCCGAGAAGGTGTCCGCAATTGTGAATTGGGAACCTCCTCAGAATGTCAAGCAGCTCCGTAGTTTTCTTGGTCTTGCAAGCTATTGCCGAAGATTCGTTGAGAATTTCTCTAAGATTGCAAAGCCTCTTTCCAACCTCCTCCAGAAGCATGTGAAGTATGTCTGGTCTCCTGAGTGTGACGTTGCTTTCAACACTCTGAAAGAGAAACTCGTCACAGCTCCTATCTTAACTCCTCCTGATGAATCCAAGCCATTTGAAGTTTTCTGTGATGCTTCTCTCCAAGGTCTCGGTGCTGTGTTAATGCAAGAGAAGAAAGTTGTGGCCTATACCTCTCGTCAGTTGAAGCCCAATGAAAAGAACTACCCCACTCACGATCTTGAGTTGGCGGCAGTTGTCCATGCATTAATAACGTGGAGACATCTCTTGTGGGGAAGACAAGTGGACATATTCACCGATCACAAGAGTCTCAAGTACATCTTCACTCAGCCCAACCTCAACCTCAGGCAGACTCGATGGGTCGAAATGATTCAAGAGTACAATCCGAGTATCGAATATACTCCAGGAAAGGCCAATGTCATTGCAGATGCTTTGAGCAGGAAGGCTTATTGCAACAGCTTAATTCTCAAGCCATTCCAACCGGATCTTTGTGAAGCTTTCCGCAAGCTGAATCTCGAAGTTGTTCCTCAAGGCTTTCTTGCCAACCTCATAGTCTCTCCTACTTTGGAAGATCAAATTCGTGAGGCACAACTCCTGGATACCATGGTGAAGAAGGTGAAACGTGGTATCGACAAGGGTCTTTCCAAATACAAGTGCTATCGCATTGATGACAGAGACACTTTATTCTTCGAGGACCGGATTGTGGTTCCTAAAGGTGATCTAAGGAAAGTCATTATGAACAAGGCGCACAATTCTCTTCTTTCCATTCATCCTGGAAGTACGTAGATGTACCATGACCTCAAGCAGTCGTATTGGTGGACTCGAATGAAGCGAGAAATTGCTCAATTCGTGAATGAATGTGATGTTTGTCGAAGAGTGAAAGCAGAACACCAACGACCAGCTGGTCTCCTCCAACCTCTTGCTATCCCAGAATGGAAGTTTGATCATATCGAAATGGACTTCGTGACTGGATTTCCAAAGTCCAAGCGCGGAAATGATGCTATCTTCGTTGTCACCGACAAGCTTTCTAAAGTGGTTCATTTCCTTCCAATCAAAGAATCCATCACAGCAGCTCAGTTGGCAGAGCTATACACCTCCAGAATTGTCTCTTTGCACGGCATTCCATAATTGATTTCTTCTGATCGTGGAAGCATCTTCACCTCTAAGTTCTGGGACTCCTTCCAGAAGGCCATGGGCACCAACATTCGCTTCAGCACAGCTTTCCATCCTCAAACTAGTGGCCAAGTCGAGCGAGTCAATCAAATTCTTGAAGATATGCTCAGGGCTTGTGTCATTTCCTTTGGCATGAAATGGGAAGATTGCCTTCCATATGCCGAATTCTCCTACAACAACAGTTTCCAAGCAAGTTCGGGCAAGGCCCCATTCGAGATTCTCTATGGCAGAAAGTGCCGTACTCCTCTCAATTGGTCAGAGACTGGTGAACGCCAACTTCTTGGCAATGACTTAATCACATAGGCTGAAGAAATGTGTAAAGTCATCCGTGATAATCTCAAAGCCGCGCAGTCGCGCCAGAAGAGTTACTATGATAGTAAGCACCGTGATTTGGCTTTCGAGATCGGAGACTGTCGTGGAATTGTCACGGCAGATGTCCTCGAGCTAGGACTTAGTCGTGGAGCCATCGCAACTAGGAAGCTTGAAGGGGTTAAACGGGACAAGGAACACGAGGGTTATACTGGTTCGGCCCCTTATCGTGAAGGTAAAAGCCTACGTCCAGTTGAGGTGGTATTCCTTATGGTTTCGATGACCAGGGAGCTTGATTGCTATGCCTGGCTCTCAACGAGATCTTACTTGTCCCTAAACCGCCGCCGGGTCGTCCCTTTATATAGAGAGGTTGACGCCCAGCGGCCCTCAGAGTCCCGGCCGGCTCATAAGAGTGCCCGGCTCGGACTGTCAACTATTCTTGCCTTACACTACAAGTTTTACCCTAACGGCGGCTAATGCTACGGGCCTTAAGCCATCTCCGGGTCTTGGGCCCGTTATTGACCCGCCGTCCTCATCTTTGGTACTGGGCTTCGCGTAGTAACCATCATGGGTAACCCGGCCCCTCCTGGGCGGGTGACTCCAACGGTCATATCCTCAACATTTGGCCCCAGATTGATTTGAGCCGGCTCATGTCAATCTTCAACCCTTTCGATAGAAAATCCTCCGGCTTACAATTGTGTGAAGGCTATAACCCGCCGTGACGTCATCTTCTGGATTCCTGGTAACCCGCCATGACGTCATCTTCCATTAAGTCCATTTCTTTATTCCATTAAATCCTCAACGGATCTTATCCTTAAAGGCCATCCCAAAAATCGAGGCGTTTTTGTGGTGAGATAATCACGCCGTGACCTCCTCGTTTCTCGCGCCCACTTATGAGCCTCGCCTTATAAATAGCCTGGCCCTATGAGCCTCCAGTCACTCGTCGCCTCCACCTTCTTCTTCCTCTCACCACTGTGCTCCCGCTCGAGCTCCACCGCCGCCGCCGCCGCGGGTCTTCTTGTCTTCACCAACTCAGGCCGCTGCATCAACCTGACGTGACCAGATAAACGGCGGCGACCTCCGCAACTCTCCAGCACCCGTAAGCCCTCGTTACTCCATAGACTAGATCCGCATTAGGGTTCTTGCTGTTCTTCCCGTGTTCGTCGCCGTTCATCGTGAGCTCTTGGTAGATTTCATTATTACCACCTTTTCTTGATCTTTAGACTGTACAAAACTGCCGCGGTAGCTGTTTCACTCCCATTCCCAATGTACATAGACCCCCTTTCATTGCATAAAGGCTCCGTTCAAACCCTCAAACTTTTTCTGTGTCTGCGCTAGGTCTAGAAACTTTTCCTTTTAGCCAACCGTTTGATCCAAAATAATTACTGCGATCTGTGAAACTTGTTTTCACCACACTTAGTGAAAAATTGCCACTGCTGAGTTATGGCGGCTTACGTTTCCGGCTCAAAAGAAGCCATGCGCCGTAAATTTTCCGGCTCATTTATGATAAAGCTGTAGACAATTTGAATTATTCACGATACCTTCAGCGGCTTAGATAACCCGATGCACTTAGCCATATGTCATTAGGCCCCTTCATAAGCCGCCACTTTAAACATTGAACTGTAAACTTCCTCCGGCTTATAATTGAACCGGACATTTCCTTTATCATAGGCTTCTGTCTTTCACAATGCCACCCAAAGCTCCCAAGGCACCCATCACGTGCAACTGGATGAGATCTAATGTTACTGACGAAACCTTAGCGGACTTTGTGAAGACGGGTTACCTGCCCAAGAAAGATGTCATGTCTTATCGTGCCCCTGATCCGTCGGAGGAGAGACCGCAACCAAGGGATGGGGAGGTGGTGATATTTGCGGATTACATGAGCCGGGGCTTCGCACCGCCCGGCTCAAAATTCTTTAGAGATGTGCCGAATTTCTTTGATCTGCGGCCACAAGACATAGGACCCAACCCCGTGTCAAACATATGCAACTTCCAAGTATTCTGCGAAGTCTATCTTGGAGAAGAGCCCAGCCTGCTGCTCTTTAGAGAGCTCTTTTATCTGAACCGCCAGAACGAGTGTGCCAACGGGCCGAGCCTGGAACTTGGTGGAATCTCCATTCAGCGCCGGAGAGACTGCCTCTTTCCTTATGCTGAGCCGCCAAGCCATCCGAAGGACTGGAACCAGACGTGGTTTTATTGCCAGGACACTTCTCCGGCTGACAAGAGCCCTCTGCCCGGCTTTCGTGCCCTGCGTCTGGAGCCAAATCACTCTCTGCCGGATAAGCTGACTCAAGCCGAGCGTCAACCTCTGATCCCCACCATCAACAAAATTAAGGCTCTCCTGGGAAATGGCCTCAACGGCATTGATCTGGTCCGGGTCTGGATCTCTTGGCGGGTGATCCCCTTAAGCCGGCGCCCCGGCTTAATGTGTGCTTACACGGGCTGGAAGGATGACCCTTTGCGGCACAGCCCCAATGATCTTCCTGAGGAGGTTGTGGATGACATGACCAAGTCTCTCCTGAATGAGAGCTTAGCCGACTGTGGGAGGACCGGCTTAAGCCCCTTCTGCAAGACTAACCCGGCCCCAGCGGTAAGCCACTGATCTGAACACCTTATTTTCTCCTTAGATAGTTTTCATCTGAACCTTAAGAAGTCTTCATTGTATTTTTCAGGCTGATGATAAATTCTGGAGGGTCAAGTATGACCATGAGGCGGCTAAAAAAGCCAGAAAGGCTAAGAAAACCGCAAGGAGAGCTGCTCCCCGCAAGAAGGGAAGCAGGCCTACTGCCTCAGAGCTGCTTCAACTAAGTGACAGCTCCGAGTCAGAGGTAACCCCTGAACCTGTAAGCTCTTGTTTTGTTTCTTGTTTATTCCTATCCACCTTATTGATACTGATCATCAGCAGGATGACACCGGAGCAAGTAACCCAGTGACTGAAGAGGTAATTACACTTTCCTCCGACTCGGAGCCCTTGCCAAGGCTGAAAGTACGAAGAGTAACCCGGAAAGTAAGATTTTCACATCCTTTAGCTTATCAAGATCCTCAATTTCTTTTGAAGCAACAGATTCATGAGAGCCGGCGGCACACCCGGACCAACAAAGATGCATACCTCTCCTCCGGCTTACCTGAAGCGTCAAGGAAGCGCCGGACTGAGGTTATCTCCAACTTATATCCTTTTCATCCTTTGGCGGGTGTTATACGTCAACCGCTCAATTCTTCTGATTCAAATTATCAGGAAACTTCACCTTCCTCTGGTGACTCTATGCAATCGAACCTGCCGGCTTTCAAGACCGTACCCGGGTAATGATGATCATCTCTTGTTGTGCTTACCTTTACTCATACTTTTATACTAACCTTTTATCCTTTCAGTGCCCAGGCAAAGATCAGCAAAAGGGCGAAGAAGAATAAACCGGTCGAAGAGCCGGTCTTGACTGAGCTGGAGGTTTCAGCTCAAGAGCCGCCAGCTGCCTCTGCTCCTGAAGCCACCACTCCAACCGACGAGCCAGCCATGGAGACTTCCACCAACCCGGACATCTCCAGCCCGGCTCAGCCGGCCGATGACCCGGATGTGGTAATCACCCGGACGGAGTTTGTCGAGCCGGGGAGACCCACTGCACTGGCTAAGTGCTCTGCGAAGGAAGAGTTGCTAGAGCACCGCAGGGCCAAGCTGGACATCACCAACTACGCCAACCTGAGCATTGGAGATATCATCTCCGGCTATGTCAATCAGGTGCACAGCAGCCGGGACCTGGAGATTGACATGGTGAAGCAGATACAGCAGAAGTCTGAGGTACCACTCTATTGCTTACTGCATAGTCCTCTTTACCATACTCTAGCCCCCAAGTCTACTACCTATGATAGAATATGTTGTAGACTTAACTTCCGGCTTACTTTCATGAACCGGTAATTCTGTAGATAGAAACTTTCGACATGCATTAGCCCCCAAGTGCCAAGTGTCTTTGCTTGGAAAGTGCTTGGGACTTTAAAGTTGTATAATAATTGTTCATACTATAACCCGAAAATTGTACAGGTTGCTTGCAAGAAGTTTGAGACTGATATTTCTGAGCTAAAGAACCGCCTGAAGACTCAGGAAACTGAGACCCGGAAGGCCAACGCCAAATTTGAATCCAGCATTGCTGCTCAAGAGAAGCTGAAGAAGAAGTTTGAAGCTGAAAGGAAGACTTGGGCCGAAGAGAAGGTTGTTCTGATAAGCCGGGTCGAACAGGCGGAGAAGGCTCTGACGGAGAGAACGGCCGAACTCTCCGGCTTAAAGCGCCATGTGTCACAGATGGTCGCCGCAATCTTCGGTAAGTCATTCTGCCAGCTTTGAACAAGTTTACAGTCTGTATGTCTCATAACTCCCATCATTGATAACGGCTTATCTTACTTTGTTAAACAGGTCCCAGAAGCGCCAACCTCAATCAGAACGTGCTGACCAAGCTGAAGGCCGTGTACACCCTGGTGGAGCAACTTTACACCGGGTCACAGCGCGCTTTGGCCGTGGTGGCCCTATCCAATGAGGTTCCGACTCACCTGGCGGACGTACTTCGCCGGCTTGCCGCTCTTCCTCAGCGTTTCCAAGAGCTGCGACGGGCCTCTGCAAGAGCCGGAGCCATAGCTGCTCTGAGCCGGGCCAAGGCTTTCCTTCCAGAGCTAGACCCGGCTGACATTGCACTTGGTTACCCCAGCCTGAAGGAAGACGGCACCCCCTTCGACCAAAAAGACTTTGCTGCCTGTGTGAAGATCGTGCGCCCGGTGGCCACCCTGATTGGGAATGACACCGATCTGACCAAGTACCAGCCGGGCTACGACGCAGAGAATCAGAGGATCCCTACTCCGCGTTATGAAGCCATCAGCTTGGTCCCGCCGACTCGTAAGCACACCTTTGCCCCAGAAATTGACCCGGCCGGGTTAATTGACGAGGAGGCTCAATTTGAAGCTTTGAGCGGCATTGACTGGAAATCGTCAACCTTCCAGGTCATGGGAACAGCCGGAGGAGCGGAGAGGGATGAGCCGGAAGCTTCGACCCGGCAAGCATCTTGACTCTTTAGACGGCCCATGATTATGCTTGTTAAACAATGCTTCACCCTTTTGGACTCGGGGAGTCTTTGTAATAGAGCAGGACCAACATTTTAACTTTGTCGTGCCATCGTGCACGTGTTGAATGCTTAACTCCATTGAAGCTGCTTCCTTATATTCTTCCGGGTCATAATTGATCATTTATTTTCCTTAAGCTCAAGCAGCTGTTTTTAACCATCCTGCATAGAAAAACAAGTCACGAGTCTCTAGGCGGCTTACCGCACTGAGAATCATAGTCTCATACATATAACCCGGAATATGAATCTAAGTCACCAAAGACTGGTCCTCAATTATGTCCTTGATGTAACCATAATAGCATGCTTACAGGCCTTCAAGTATGCTTCCGGTTTATGTAACCCGGATAAATAAGGTTAGTACCTCAACTCCGGTTTACCAGTCTTGATAATGCTGATTGTGTGTGACTAACACTGTGAATCAAAGTTAAGTCGGCGGAATAAGAACCGCCGTGTACACTGTTGATACAACCAGAAGAACTTGTTGTAAATCAGAAAACCAAAACTTAGGGGCTTCCGGTTCGAATACGACCAGAGACCCGTCCCAAAAGGGGTTAAGCTAAGATTCGAATGCGATCATATAGCCCCCAGTGGGTTTGGCGATGCCGATCATGAGGGTACTGACAGCTATGTTCTCTTTGGTTCGAATACGGCCCATGTTTGAACAGGAAGCCCCCAAATGACCTTAAGAGTTGTTTAACGACGTTGATTCGAATATGATCCACGTCGGTTCCGAAAGGGGGTTGAGCTATGATTCAAATATGATCAAAGAAAACTCCCCAATGAGCTCGGCACTTTGCCAATCAAGTGGGTATCGACAGCTATGTTCTCTTTGGTTCGAATACGACCTATGTTTGAACAGGAAGCCCCAAGTGATTATATTGCGTACAGCTAGATTCGAATACGATCATAAGCCGGATCCACCTCCAAGTGACCATATGATGGTGTAATGGGAACAACACTTTTACCTTTGGAGGAGAAAAGGACAGAGGTCCTGCTTTATTATTTAACATAATATATACATGGCTATAGAAGTATGTACATTGTGAGAGCCGGTGGCTCAAGTGTAATAAGGCCGAAGCTGAGCTATGTTCCACGGCCGACGGGTCTCCTCTTCCGACTTGCGTGAATCATTATGCTCCCGAACGTCAATAAGGTAGTATGACCCGTTGTGCAAGTTCTTGCTGACCACAAAGGGCCCTTCCCAAGGCGGGGATAGCTTGTGTGCATCTGTTTGATCTTGGATGAGCCAGAGCACCAGATCACCTTCCTGGAAGACCCGGGACTTAACCCGGCGGCTGTGATAACGATGCAGGTCTTATTGATAAATTGCTGAGCGAGCTGCTGCCACCTCACGCTGTTCGTCCAACAAGTCAAGAGCATCTTGGCGCGCCTGTTCATTATCCGCCTCAACATAAGCCGCCACTCGAGGCGAGTCATGACGGATGTCACTGGGGAGGACTGCTTCCGCTCCATAAACCATGAAGAATGGCGTGTATCCCGTAGACCTGTTAGGAGTAGTATTGATGCTCCATAACACGGAGGGTAGCTCCTCCACCCAACAACCTGGCGTCCGTTGCAAAGGGACAAAAAGCCGGGGCTTAATGCCCTTCAAGATCTCCTGATTAGCTCTCTCAGCTTGACCATTGGATTGAGGATGAGCCACTAATGAAACATCAAGTCGAATATGCTCTCGTTGACAAAACTCCTCCATAGCGCCCTTAGATAGATTGGTGCCATTGTCAATTATAATGCTGTGTGGAAAACCAAAGCGAAATATCACCCTTTTCATGAACTAAACCGCCGTGGCTGCGTCACACTTACTAACTGGCTCTGCTTCAACCCATTTTGTGAATTTGTCAACTGCCACCAAGAGGTGGGTCTTTTTATCCTTGGATCTTTTAAAAGGTCCAACCATGTCAAGCCCCCAGACCGCAAACGGCCAAGTAATTGGAATCATCCTCAGCTCCTGAGCCGGCACATGAGCCCGCCGCGAGAACCTCTGGCAACCATCACATTTACTGACCAAGTCCTCCGCATCAGCATGAGCCGTCAGCCAATAAAAACCATGACGAAAAGCCTTGGCCACCAGAGATTTTGAGCCGGCATGATGGCCACAATCCCCTTCGTGAATCTCACGCAAGATTTCTTGACCTTCCTCAGGGGAGACACAACGCTGGAACGCTCCCGTAACACTAAAGCCATGCAGCTCACCATTGATAACAACCATTGACTTAGACCGCCGGGTTATTTGTCTGGCCAAAGTTTCATCCTCAGGCAAATCTCCCCGGGTCATATAAGCCAAGTATGGCACCGTCCAGTCCGGGGTGATGTGGAGAGCCGCCACCAACTATGCCTCCGGGTCAGGGACAGCCAAATCTTCCTCTATAGGTACCTTAACAGAAGGGTTATGCAAGATGTCCAGGAAAGTATTAGGCGGCACCGGTTTTCGCTGAGAGCCCAGCCGGCTTAATGCATCGGCCGCCTCGTTCTTCCTGCGATCGATGTGCTCTACTTGGTAACCCTGAAAGTGTCCAGCAATGGCATCAACTTCACGGGGATAAGCCGCCATGAGAGGGTCCTTGGAATCCCACTTGCCTGATACTTGTTGAGCCACTAAGTCTGAGTCGCCGAAGCACCTTACCCGGCTCAAGCTCATCTCCTTAGCCATCCGAAGACCATGGAGCAAGGCCTCGTACTCAGCCGCATTGTTAGTGCAAGGAAACATCTACCTTAGCACATAATGAAACTTGTCACCTTTAGGGGAAGCCAATACAACTCCAGCCCCCGAGCCCTCCAATTGCCTGGACCCATCGAAGTGAATAGTCCAATATGTGTTATCCGGCTTTTCTTCAGGCACTTGTAGCTCTGTACAATCATTGATGAAATCCACCAAAGCTTGAGATTTAACAGCAGTGCGTGGCACGTATTTTAGACCATGAGGCCCAAGTTCTATAGCCCACTTAGCCACTCTCCCGGTGGCCTCTCTGTTTTGGATGATATCTCCAAGGGGGGCAGAACTAACCACAGTGATAGGGTGACCCTGAAAATAGTGCTTAAGCTTCCGGCTTGCCATGAATACACCATAAACAAGCTTCTGCCAATGTGGATACCGCTGTTTGGACTCGATGAGCACTTCGCTGACGTAGTAAACCGGCCGCTGAACCGGATGCTCCTTACCCTCTTCCTTGCGCTCCACCACCACAGCCACGCTGACGGCTCGTGTGTTAGCAGCTACATACAGTAATAAGGGCTCTTTATCAACCGGAGCAGCAAGGACTGGGGGCTCATCCAGCTATCTCTTCAGATCCTCAAAAGCAGTGTTAGCAGCACCATTCCAGACAAAGTCATCAGTTTTCTTCATCAACTGGTACAATGGCATGGCCTTCTCATCCAAACGGCTTATAAACCGGCTTAAAGCAGCGATGCGACCCGCCAGGCGCTGGACGTCGTTTATACACGCCAGCTTAGCCAGAGAGGTGATTGCCTTGATCTTCTCCGGGTTGGCTTCAATGCCTCTATGAGAAACCAGAAAACCCAAGAGCTTGCCTGCAGGAACACCAAAAACACACTTGGCTGGGTTAAGCATCATCTTGTAGACCCGGAGATTATCAAAGGTTTCCCTTAGGTCATCTATCAAGGTTTCCTTCTCCCTGGACTTAACCACAATATCATCCACATAGGCATGAACATTGCGCCCAATCTGGTTATGAAGACAGTTCTGCACGCAACGCTGATAAGTCGCATGTGCACTCTTGAGTCCAAAAGGCATAGACACATAACAGAAGGCTCCAAAGGGAGTGATGAACGCCGTCTTCTCCTGGTCCTTAACTGCCATTTTAATCTGATGGTATCCAGAATAAGCATCCAAGAAACTTGAGCGCTCGCAACCCGCCGTAGCATCAATGATTTGATCAATACGGGGAAGGGCAAAAGGATCAGCCTGACATGCCTTGTTTAAGTCCGTGTAGTCCACACACATCCGCCAGGTGCCATTCTTCTTGAGCACGAGCACCGGGTTAGCTAACCACCCTGGGTGAAAGACTTCAACAATAAACCCGGCCGCCAAGAGCCAGGCCACCTCTTCTCCAATGGCTTTCCGCCTTTCCTCATTAAACCTCCGAAGGAATTGCCTGACCGGCTTGAATTTCGGATCAACATTGAGTGTGTGCTCAGCGAGTTCTCTAGGTACACCTGGCATGTCAGAAGGTTTCCATGCGAAAATGTCCCTATTCTCACGGATGAACTCGATGAGCGCGCTTTCCTATTTTGGATCCAGATTGGCACTGATGCTAAACTGCTGAGATGAATCACCTGGAACGAAATCAACAAGTTTAGTCTCATCAGCCGATTTAAATTTCATTGCCGGCTCATGCTCCGTAGTCGGCTTTATCAGAGAGGTCATATCTGTTGGGTCAACATTGTCCTTGTAAAATTTCAACTCCTCTGTTGCACAAACAGATTCTGCATAAGCCGCATCGCCTTCCTCACACTCCAAGGCCACCTTCCGGCTGCCATGAACCGTCATGGTCCCATTGTGACCTGGCATCTTGAGCTGTAAATACACGTAACACAGGCGTGCCATGAACTTGGCATAAGCCGGCCGCCCAAATATGGCATGATACAGACTTCTTATCTTGACCACCTCAAAGGTCAATTTTTCCACCCTGTAGTTGTACTCGTCTCCAAAGGCCACTTTCAACTCGATCTTACCAACTGGATAAGCCGACTTACTAGGCACCACACCATGGAAAATAGTATTGGACCGGCTGAGGTTCTTATCAATTAACCCCATACGACGGAAAGTCTCATAATAGAGGATGTTGATGCTGCTGCCTCCATCCATGAGCACCTTAGTGAACTTATATCCTCCCACCTGAGGAGCCACCACTAGGGCCAAGTGACCCGGATTATCAACCCGAGGAGGGTGATGCTCCCTACTCCACACAATAGGCTGCTCAGACCATCTTAAATAGCGTGGAATCGCCGGCTCAACAGCATTCACAGCCCTCTTATGAAGCTTCTGATCTCGCTTACACAGACTGGTGGTAAATACATGATACTGTCCACCATTAAGCTGCTTTGGATTGGTCTGATAACCCCCCTGCTGCTGTTGATGACCCTGGCCAGACTGCTGATTAAAGCCCCCTTGACCGTTCTGAGGATTAGAATTTGAGCCACCGCCCGGGCCATGAAAACCGCCAGCGCTTGAGCCGCCGCCCAGGCCATTGTTGCCATTAAAGGCATTGGAATTCTTAAAGGCCTTCATGATTGCGCAATCCTTCCATAGATGAGTAGCTGGCTTCTCCCTAGAGCCATGCCTTGGACAAGGCTCATTCAACAGCTGCTCCAGCGTCGGGCCTGACCCGCCGGCTCGGGGAGGTGGCCTCCCCTTGCGTCGCTGGTTATTACCCTGTGAGCTGGCGTTGGCCACGAACTCTAGGTTGCCGTCGGCCTTACGCTTGCCACCTTCTTAGTTCCCCGGGTTATGCTGAGGACCCTTGCCATTGCCGTTCTTCCTTCCCTTCCCTCTCCTTTCATCATCTGAAGCGGGGTCCTTGGTACTATCAGAGTCGGTGTACTTGACGAGAGCCGCCATCAGCGTACCCATATCATTGCAGTCGCGCTTAAGCCGCCCGAGTTTCATCTTCAGGGGCAGGAAATGACAATTCTGCTCCAACATTAAAACTGCAGAGCCGGCATCCATCTTATCAGATGAATGTATTATCTCTTTGACCCGGCGAACCCAATGTGTCGTAGACTCACCCTCCTGCTGTTTACAGTTAGTCAAATCCACAATTGACATAGACTGCCTACAGGTATCTTTGAAGTTTTGGATGAACCGGGCTTTCAGCTCAACCCAAGACCCGATGGAATTCGGTGGTAGCCCTTTCAACCAAGTGCGGGCAGTCCCATCTAACATCATGGTGAAGTACTTGGCAATCGCCGCTTCACTGACCTCCAGCAATTCCATGGCCATTTCATAACTCTCGATCCAGGCTCCGGGTTGTAAATCAGCCGTGTAATTAGGCACCTTCCTAGGCCCTTTGAAGTCCTTGGGCAGACGTTCATTCCAGAGAGCCGGAACTAAGCAAGGGACACCTCCAGTCCTCGTAGGGATACCCACGTCGACGGAAGTCGTCGGATAAGCCAGGGGTGTCTGGTAAACCGTCAACTGAGGCACCTGCTCCGCCGCTTGCTGCGCTCTGTCTTGGTCTATTGCGTGAAAAGCTCCATTATGAGCCGGGCCATGGCCAGGGGGCAAGTCATGGCGTCGGACATTACTTGAGCCGGTTGCTGAAACCATGTGTCTGCTATAACTCGGCCTCCGGCCTGGACGAGGGGTTGAATGGATCCTGTCCCGGCTGTAAGAGTACGCCTCTTGCTGCGCCAGCGCTGTCTGAAGGAGTTCTCTGACCCGGCGGGTTTCAACAGCCGTTGGAGAGTCGTCATCAATTGGGAGAGCCGCCAGCCGTGCTGCCGCGGCGACCATGTTTTCCAGCGGGTTAGCATAATGACCCGGTGGTACTGGCAGATACTGAGGCGGGGCCGGGTTCACCCGGGGAGGCCCCATCACTTGTGGCTGAATAGGTGTCCCAGCCCCGGGCACTATGATCTCCGGCGGGTTACTAGACCCTGCACCTGGCGTGTTGAAGAGGTTTCGAGGATCGTAGACCAGAGGGAGTCGAGATTGGGCCTTTTGATGCCTCTTTCTCATGACCTCATTGGACGCGTTCTGATCCATCGTGAGCCGGAAGGACTGCGCCTGAATCAACTGAGTCTGGGCGTCGAGAGCCGCCCTCTCCGCAGCCATCCTGATCCCTTCTGCCGCCAGATCCTCCTTGGCTTTCACTAGATCTAACTTTAACTGTGCCACCTCCACGTCATGCTGAGCTTGATCCGTCGGGTCAACCGTGGCGGTCAACAGGGCCGTCATCTTGTCCGTGAGATCCATCAGCACTTGAGCCGGCGAGGGCACCGGGTTTCCTGACCCTGCGGCAGGGTTTTGAACAGGCTATGCACCGGCCATGAAGATTCCAACCCGGCTCGGCGGCTCAAAAGGGTCCGGAATACTGTCACCATCGGAACAACCCCTGAGCCTACCATCTTGAAGTTGATATAACGAGTTTGACTCATCTGTGGACGAGTCGCCATCAGAGCCGGCGGCCGTCTCATCACCAGATCCAGATCCATCAGAGAGCCCTCCATGGATACATCCCACAAAAGAATGCTTCAAGGCAGGTAGGGCCCGGGCGGGTTGTCGGGTGGTTGGTGCGACATATGCCAACGGATGGCTTATCATTGTGGGTGCCAATAAGACGTCGCCGGTGCCTGGAAACGGGATGAGGCGAAGACATGCACGCCGGCGGATCTTACCCAGGTTCGGGGCTCTCCGGGGAGATAACACCCCTAGTCTTGCTCTGCGGGGTCTCCGCATGATCACTAGATCGGTGAAAGTAGCTACAACCGCTCCTAGAGCTGTTGGGCTCAAGGGAGGAGAAGAAAAAGGCTAGCTCTCTCTTCTCTCTATCTGTGGTGTGTGTGCTACGTTTTGGAAGCCAACCCTTTGCATGGGTGCTCCGGGGGGTTTATATAGGCCTACCCCCCGGGGGTACAATGGTAATCCGGCTGGGCACCGGTCCCAGCCGTCAGTGTCTACGCTCGCCGGCTTCTCCGCCGGCTGTTGGGTCCCGCCGTCTGGTGGGTCCCGCCGGCTGCCGGCTTCTTGGTCGACAGGCCGGCCCCACCGCCTAGGGTCTTGTCGGCGGCTGTCTACTGTAGCCTCGCCCTTGATGATGAGGGCTTCGTTGAGGTAAGCGTGGCTACAGTGGGCCGCCTCGGGGGCTCTCACTGTAGCCTTACCTCGTCTTTTCTTCTTAATGGGGCTCATGCTTCGAGGGAGGGGGTAGCCGGCTTCTGGGGGCCGGCTATGCCTTTGGCCGACTGGGGGAGGCCGGGCCGCCTTCACGCCTCTCTCTGGCTGAAGGGGCCCGCCGCCCGTGGGCCGTACGCGAGTCTGTCGTGGATGACGTCGAGGCTAGCATGGCTACAGTGCCGAGCCGAACGGGAGACGGCCGTCCCGTACGGCCTCCTGTAGCCATGCCCGCCTCGGGCTTCGGGGATAGTGGTCCGCACTGTGGCCACATCCCGTCTTGTCACCGTTATGAGGGAGTAGCTTTGGTGGTTGTGGTCTCGGCCGGCTCCTTGGAGTCGGCGCTCTTCGAGGCCGGTTTCTTGGAGTCGGCCTCCCCGCGGTTATCTTGGGGAGAGAGGTCGCTTGAGGCTGGGCCGCCTTCCATGAGTCGGCTTCGGAGGTAGCCGGCCAGGGAAGGGGGTCTAATGCTTGGAGCGTTGGGGGGCCCGAAGGCCTGGTAATTTTTCTGAAGAACCAGGGGTAGTCGGTTAGGCTACCCGTGGCCATTTACTCCGACAGTAGTCCCCGAAGCTGATTGGGCTTGGAGGTTGAGTAGGAGTTGAGAAGCTTGATCAGCTTCCCATCTTAGCGAGTCGGCAGCTGGGAGCCGGCCTTGGTCAGGCGTGCCGCCTGGGTCGAAATCTTCCGAAGTCGGAGGGCGGGAGCCCGCCAGTGCGTGCACCGGGCCGCGGGCCGGCCACTGGCCGTCTGCGAACCACGTGGCTCTTCTTGGCCGGAAAGCCTGCCAGCCCACGCGTGCGACGGGACGTAGCCGTAGGGAGGGGGCCCGCCACGTCCGCGCCCCGGCCCAGGCGCGGATTGTCTACATCCCGAAACCGCCCGCACGTCCCGTGCGGCAGTTTCGGCTCGCATTTATGCGCAATAATCGCGAGGCGTGGGGGGGGGGGAGTGGGTGCAGTTAATCCCACGACTCCCCCCACGTTCGGCTTCCCCGGTCCTGCCTCACGAAGCTATAAGTAGGGGGAGGTGGAGGGCGGCAGGCCCTCGCACGCTCCCCTACCTCCACCATCTTCTTCGCTCTCCCGCTCTTGCGACAGCGCCTCGCCGCCGCGCTCTTCCACTATGTATTCCTCCGCTGCCGCGCTCGTTTTCGCCATGCCTCCCGCCACGGAGCAGCATGGCGGGGATTGGGATGGCTCCAACGTCCACGACGACCACGTCGATTTCCTCTGCAACACGCGGCGGCTGCCCAGCGCAGACAAGGTAGAGGTCCGCCTCGCGCCAGCGAAGGAAATCACGCCGGAGCCGCAGGAGGGCGAGCGGGTGGTCTTCCGCTCGCACTTCTTGCGCGGCATCGGCCTTCCAGTGAGCGCCTTCTTCCGCTCCTGGCTCGAATTCTATCAGCTCCAGCCGCACCACCTCACCCCGAATGCGGTGGTGCTGCTGTCAGCCTTCGTCACCCTGTGCGAGTGCTACCTCGGCGTCCTCCCCACCCTCGAGCTCTGGGGGGAGTTCTTCCAGTCCAAGCTGGGCACGCGCATGCAGGGCGTGCCGGCTCAGACTGGCGCCTTCATCGCGTCGCGGAGGTCGGTCGCCGACAACCCCTTCCCCGTCATCCCGCTGATCCAATCGGTGAAGAAGTGTCAGAAGTCGTACTTCTACGTGCGGAACATCGCCCCACGGGGCGACTACATCAACCTGCCGGCTTACGTAGCTGGCCCACCGGCGGGCAGGCGGCCCCAGTGGTCCTTCCGGGCTGTAACTCTGACACCGGCCGGGTCCGCAGTCGTCGCCCGAGTGCGAGTGATGACCCAGTCGGAGGGCTTGACGGGGGCTGACCTTCTAGCCGCCTTCGTCACGCGCCGGGTTCTTCCGCTCCAGAGCCGTCCTCATCTGATCTGTGAGATGAGCGGCCAGCTCGATCCGAGCCGGATGTGCACCAAGGACATGACGCACGAGGAGGTCGCCTATATGGTGAACTACCTTGCGAATTGCAAGCTCTCCGAAGAGTGGCAATTCGGCAAGGAGCCATACAGCCGAGCCAATCCACCGCCCACGGTATGCTCTCCCTGTGTCTTCTTTTTCTCTCAACTTTGTTGCCGAGTTCCTCCGGGCCGACTCTAACTTAGTCGGCTTGTTCTTTGACAGAGTCCTCTTCTTCGGCCGGCCGGCGGGTCAGACACGGAGCGTCGATTCGTCCCCGACCGGACGGAACACGATCTGGAGGACCCCGACCTGGGGGCAGCCGGCATGGACGAGAACATCGAGCCGGGTGGCGGCCAAGCCGGCGGCGAAGTAGGCGGCTCCGGGCTCGGAGTCACCTTCGACGACTGGCCGGACGACGACGAAGCTGAGGTCGCCCCGCGCCGCCAGCCGGCTCCTGGGCGTGGCGCGGGCTCCTCCGCTGCACCGCCTGCTCGGAGTGGAGGGCAGAAGCGTCGCGCCGCCCAGGGTCTGTTTGGCAGTCGGACGAAAAAACCTAGGGGCGAGGCGGCCGCCACCAGGCGGGAAGAGGCGGCCGCGAAGGCGGCTCGCTTCCGCAAGGCGGTGAAGCAATCGCAGACCGTGTCGGCGTAAGTCCGTATTTTCGTTTGTGTACTCTTTTTCTTTGGTGGTTCCTGAAACCTTGTCTTTTTTCTCCAAATGATCAGAGCTCCGTTGTCGCTTGAGCGGGCGGCTGTCGGCTCCGTCGTCGAGTCGCCAAGGGGGTTTGGGAGTACCACTCGCCGCGTGGACCCCCGTGCCGATCGTCAGGAGGCGACAGAACGGAACGCGCGGGAGGCGCGGGCGGAACGGGAGGCGCGAGAGGCGGAGGCACGGAAGGCGGCTGCCGCTCAGGCGGCTCTGGAGGAGGAGGCGGCGAAGGTGCTCGCCGACGCTGCTGCCAGGGCCCAAGTGGAGGCTGCAGCCGCAGAGGCAGCGGGGGAGGTCTTGATGGTTACCCCTCTGCGCGTTGCGGCGCCGGGTTCCATGGAGCCCTCGCCAGAAGGAGCTAGCCGCGACCAGCCAGGGCCGGGAAGAGACGACGACGTCATCATCCTGGAGAGGGTGCCGGTGCCAACCCTGCCGACTGGGGCGGCTCAAGGCGGCCGGCCAGATCAGCCGCCTACACAGTCGGCGGGGGGCGAGCCAACTGTGAGGACTGAGATGGCGGTCCGGATGCCGCCGAGCCGGCGCGCGGGGAAGGCCGCGTCGCAGCCACAGCCGGCCATGGGCTCCGGCTCGTTGGCCCAGGATGTGGAGGCGGCTAGCGCAACCTCAGGGTGGACGCCAGGCGGAGGGACGGCCGTGATGAACGTGGCTGTGCAGGATGTCCGGACCCGTCTCCAGGGCCAAGCCGTGGCGCTGAGGCAGTTCACCGATGAGTTTCTCGCGACACGGGCGGCCATCCGGGTTAGTCCTCCCATCTAGCTTCTCTTTATCTTGATTTCTCCCGTGGGGGCGCGTCAGCGCACCCACTGGGTGTAGTCCCCGATTTCCGAGTCGGCTGCTGAGCAGGCGGCTTGGAACTCCTTGGAGGATTTGCCTTTGCTATTCTTGTTCTTACTCTGATCTTCTGTCTATTTTGCAGGACTACCACAATCTTCGTGCGGCCGCCTTCAACTCCCAGGCTCGGGAGCTGACCCAGAAGACCGCCGACCTTACTGAGAGCCGAGGTACGTGCTTGGTTCTTTGTCTCATGTGGGGGCGCGTCAGCGCACCCACTGGGTGTAGTCCCCGAGATTCGGGCCGACTGCTGAGCAGTCGGGTCGGATCTTCCTTCACGACTTCTTCTTACTGTTCTTTCTTCTTCTGCCGTCTCTGCAGCGGCCAACGCCAGTCTGAGGGCACAGCTGGGGGAGTCCCAGACTGCCCTTCGTGCCAAGGACGCCGAGATCGCCGCCTTGGTGCAGGAGCGCGACCGCTTGGCCAAGAAGTTGGCCGACCAGGAGGAAGGCCATAAGGCGGCCCTGAAGGCTGCGCAGGACCGCGAAGCCACTCTCCAGGCCGAGTTTGAGACGGAGGCGGCTGGCTGGGCTGAGGCCAGGCAGACTCTGATCTCTGGCTACGGCCAGATCGAAGATCTGGTTGACGGTAAGCCGCCTACCTCTTCGTCCTTTCTTGCCATCTGCCACTTTGGCTTGTTTTCTGATTTTGGTGTTCTTTTCTTCCTTTCTTGCGCAGAGTATTTCCCTGGCTATTCTACTGCCGCCAACCAGACCATCGAGGCCCGTTGCCAAGCGCGAAGGCAGGCTGGCTTTGAAATCTCGCCCACCGCCGGCCGCTCGCTGGAGGAACAGCTTCTGGCGATCCAGGCCCGTATCCAGCCGGCTCACCGACTGCTCCGCCGGCTTCAGCGAGCCGGGGCGCAGGTCTTGGCCGCCCTCTGGCCCGGCCAAGTGGTTCCTCGTACCCCCAGTCGGACTGCCGACTGGCTGGAGGTGGTCGTCGGCCGCTTCGAAGCTTGGAAGGCCTCGGCGGCTCGCTCCGGTGCCAGGCGGGCGCTGGAGTTCGTCAAGGCCTGGTCTCCCGGCCTGAGCCTGGACCAGCTGGCTACCTGGCGGCAGCAAGCCGACACGGAGCTGGAGCCGGCACGGCCGGCCATCATCCGGCGGGCTTCGGCAATCGCCGACTACACCGACACCAGCGTCTTCTCCCCCGAGGTGGACAACAACGGTGTCGCCCAGCCGGAGGAGTGGTTCGGTCTGAACCCGGCGAACGGCGAAGACTCGGCGGAGGAGGTCGACTCCAGCGACGAGGGTGAAGAAGAGGAGGAGGAGGGTGAAGACACCGAGCCGGCTGGTGGAGCAGCCGGCCAGCCTCAGCCTGACGGCACCTCCAGCACCACGTCGCGCGCGAGTGCGTCGCCTGCCGTAGGTGGTGATCAAGCCGAGACCCGCTAGGCGGCCACCCCTTCAGCCGGCGAGGCCACCTTCACCGACCAGCTCGGCCTCCGCATCGCGCCTTAGTCTGCTATCTTTTGTTTTCCTGTCTAGTTACTTTTGGAACAAAGTTTGGTTAAGTCTGCACAATTCCACCCACTGGGTGTATTCGAAGTTATGTCTGTTGCCAACCCGTTGGGGGCTTTATGTGTATATATAACTTATGCATGCATTTGGCCTTTCCTCGTGCTTTGCTTTTTATCCTTCCGCTGTTTCCTTTGCCGCCCTCCCTTGGATGCCGCCTCCCCAGTCCAACAGTTGCTCGGCAATCTGAAGCTGGAGGAGTGCTTGGCCGATGGAGGGGGAAGTACTTTAGCTTTACTGGACTAAAGCTAAGTTTTTAGGAAGCCAGCGAGCCGGCTGTTTTTGACAGCCGGCCGGCATGTTTGGAGGCCGTCTCTTTGCTATATAGGTTCGTTGCTCCTTAGCCATTTTTCGTGTGGGCATCCTTTCTGCCTTGCCTCTTGCTAGTTGGACAGTGGGTTCTTCGAGCTGCGACTTTCAACAAGAGGGGACTCGGGAGCCGGCACACTACTTTTCTGACTTTAGGTAGAACTTTCAATATAGCTCAAGGCGGCCAGTCCCCGGGCCGACTAGTCGAGCCCGGTGCCAGACAAGGATTCAAATGTAATAATACATTCATGAATATGACGTTTGTCATTCATAGATAAACAAAGGCAATCCCCGAGTACTGTTCGGGGGGCCTGTTGGTTTGTACTTAATACAAAAGGGTAGCGTGATACGTACTGCTTTCAACTGTAAATCGTCTTAGGAGGTTTGCGTTCCATGGTCGCTCCGATTCCTTGCCGGAGTCATCTCTCTTGCGTGCTCTTGGTTTTTGCGCGTCGATCAAGTAGTAGGAGTCGTTGCCGAGTGCCTTGCTGACGACAAAGGGGCCTTCCCAAGGGGCCGAGAGCTTGTGCTGGCCGGCTGTTCGCTGGATCAGCCGGAGCACAAGGTCGCCCTCTTGGAAGGATCTTGGCTTGACCTTGCGGTTGTAGTATCGACGCAACCCTTGCTGGTAGATGGCGGACCGGCTGAGTGCTAACAGCCGGCCTTCTTCCAGTAGGTCGACGCCGTCTTCTCTTGCTTCCTTGGCCTCCTCCTCCGTGTACATGGTGATCCGAGGCGAGTCGAACTCGATGTCTGTTGGGATGACAGCCTCGGCACCATACACGAGGAAGAATGGAGTGAAGCCAGTTGATTTGTTGGGTGTAGTGCGCAGACTCCAAAGGACAGCCGGCAGCTCATCGAGCCAGCAGCCGGCCGATCATTCCAGTGGTACAACCAGTCGGGGCTTGATGCCGGAGAGGATGAGACCATTTGCTCGCTCGACCTGGCCGTTTGACTGCGGGTGGGCAACGGACGCTAAGTCCAGTCGGATGCCCTGCGTCGCGCAGAAACGTGCCAGTGCTCCTTTGGCGAAGTTCGTGCCGTTGTCGGTGATGATGCTGTGCGGCACGCCGTACCGAGTAGTGATGTCGGTGATGAATGTCACGGCAGTTGGCCCGTTCAGCTTCTTAATCGCTTTGCTTCGATCCACTTTGTGAATTTGTCCACAGCGACCAGTAGATGTGTCAAGCGGCCGCGGGCTGTCTTGAAAGGGCCCACCATGTCCAGTCCCCAGACGGCAAAAGGCCAGGTGAGGGGAATGGTCTTGAGTGCAGAAGCCGGCAGGTGTTGCTTGGAGCTAAAAACTTGGCATCCTCTGCAGCTCTTGACTATTTCTTTAGCATCCTCCAAGGCAGTCGGCCAGAAGAAACCATGGCGGAAAGCCTTGGCCACAGCTGACCTTGAGGCTGCGTGGTGGCCGCATTCGCCTTGGTGGATGTCTTTGAGGATTGCCACTCCTTTTTCTGGCTCGACGCAACGCTGGAAGACTCCAGTGACGCTGCGCTTCACAAGCTCTCTGTTGATTATTGTGTATGCTATGGCTCGTCGTTGCACTAGTCTTGCTGAGATCTCATCAGCCGGCAGCTCTCTGCTGACTAGGAACTTGAGGATGGGCTGGGCCCATGACGGAGCTGTGACTTCTTCTTCTGTTAATGTGGCCACCATGACTCGGGTGGATGGGTTGGGTGGCGTTGACTTGGAGTCGGCCACCGCTTCTTGTGTCGTTGCAGTCCCCGGGCCGACTGCTGCAGTCCCCGGGCCGGGTTCTGAAGTCCCCGGGCCGGGTGCGACTACGGCAGTCCCCGGGCCAGTTGTCGAAGTCCCCGTGCCGCCTGCGGGATTTCTCCAGTCGGATCCGGCTGTATCTGGCGCAGGCGGTACGAAGATGGAATCCGACTCTGGAGACGGCTTGATGGACGGCTTGAGGAGGCGCTGGAGGGAGACGCCAGTCGGTATGGCTTGTTGGGTGGAGCCGATCCGTGCTAGGGCGTCTGCTTGGTCGTTGTCGGCCCTTGGCACGTGAAGGAACTCGCACCCTTCGAAGTATCCGCTTATCTGCTGGACGAGGAAACGATAGCTCACCATGTTCGCGTCCTTGGCGTCCCAGTCGCCAGACGATTGCTGGACCACCAAGTCTGAGTCGCTGTAGCACAGGATCCGGCGTATGCCGAGTTCTTTGGCTAGCCGGAGCCCATGTACGAGTGCCTCGTACTCGGCCACGTTGTTGGAGGCGGCGAAGTGGATCTGCAGCGTGTACTTGAGCTTGTCGCCTTTGGGAGAGGTGAGGACGATGCCGGCTCCCAAGCCGGTGCGCATCTTGGACCCGTCAAAGTGCATCCGCCAATGGGTAGAGTCGGGAGCCGGCGGTAGGTACTGGGTTTCGGCCCAGTCGACGAGGAAGTCGGCCAATTCTTGTGACTTGATGGCGGTGCGGGGTTGATAGAAGATTGTGTAGGGTGCCAATGCAATGGCCCATTTGGCCACCCGGCCGGATGCATCTCTGCTGCCTATGATCTCGGCGAGCGGAGCAGTGCACACGACCGTGATGGGGTGCTCTTGGAAGTAGGGCTTCAGTTTCTTGGCAGCGAAGTACACCCCATAGCACATCTTCTGGTAGTGCGGGTAGTTTTGCTTAGAGCTGGATAGCACTTCGCTGAGATAGTACACCGGCCTCTGGACTAGCTGGGCTCGGCCTTCCTCCGGGCGCTGGACCACAACAACGGTGTTGACGACTCGGCTAGTCGCGGCGATGTAGAGGAGCATGGGCTCCTTTTCAGTCGGCGCAGCCAGGACAGGCGGAGTGGTCAGCATTTTCTTCAACTCATGGAAGGCTTGGTCGGCTTGATCATTCCACTCGAAGTGAGTGGACTTCTTCATGAGTCGGTACAGGGGGAGAGCCTTCTCGCCTAGTCGGCTGATAAAACGATTCAGGGAGGCTAAACAGCCAGTGGACTTCTGCACATCTCGCAGCTTGGTGGGAATCTCCATCCTCTCGATGGCCTTGATCTTGACGGGGTTGCATTCGATGCCGCGCTCGGAGACCAGGAAGCCCAACAGCTGGCCGGCTGGCACTCCGAACACGCACTTCTCAGGATTGAGCTTGATTTGGAATCGGCCCAAGTTGGCGAATGTTTCTTTCAGGTCTTCCATCAAGGTACCGCGCTTCTCTGTCTTCACCACAATGTCGTCTACATAGACGTGGGCATTTCTGCCGAGTTGTTTCAAGAGGCATTTCTGCATGCAACGCTGAAAAGTGGCACCGGCATTTCTCAAGCTGAATGTCATTGTCAGGTAGCAGAAAGCTCCAAAGGGTGTGATGAAGGCAGTCTTCAGGCGGTCAGCCGGGTCCAACTTGATCTGATGGTACCCTGAGTATGCATCCAAAAAACTTAACAGCTCGCATCCGGCTGTGGAGTCTATTACTTGGTCAATCCGCGGCAGAGCAAACGGATCCTTTGGGCAGGCCTTGTTCAAACTGGTGTAGTCTATACACATACGCCACTTGTTATTCTTCTTCAGAACCAGAACTGGGTTGGCAAGCCATTCTGGAAAGAACACTTCCATGATAAAGCCAGCGGCAAGGAGCCGGGCTATCTCTTCTCCCACGATTCTTCGCTTCTCTTCTGACAGTCGGCGGAGGGGCTGCTTGACCGGCTTCGCATCAGCTCGGACATGTAATTTGTGCTCGGCGAAATCCTTCGGGACACCCGGCATGTCCTTTGGTGACCATGCAAAGATGTCTCGATTCTCACGGAGGAAGTCGACGAGCTCGCCTTCCTATTTGCTGTCCAAGTTCGCTCCAATGACAGCGAACCTCTCCGGGTTCTCCGGGTCCAGAGGTATCTTCTTTGTCTCTTTGGCAGGCTGGAAGGAGCCCTGCACATCACCATCTTTGGGGTTGGGGGACAGGGCCGGCTGCTTGCCGGCCATGGCCACAACCCGCTCTAACATCTTCTTCTCTTCTGCCACCACGAGGGACTCGGCCAGCCGGCTACCGGCCATGGCGCACTCGATGGACTTCTTGTAGTCGCCGGCTACCGTGATGATCCCCTTCGAGCTCGGCATCTTCATCTTCAGGTAGGCGTAGTGGGGCACAGCCATGAACTTGGCCAAAGCAGGTCGGCCAAGCAGTGCATGATAGGGGCTCTCCAAATCCACTACCTCGAACCATATTTCTTCTCGGCGAAAACGATCTTTGTCTCCGAAGAGAGCATCTATTTTGATCTTGCCGATCGGAGAGCAAGACAGGCCGGGGACGATACCATGGAAGACGGTGCGGCTCGGCATGAGCTGCTTTGCTTTGATGTTCAACTTCTCCATGCTATCGCGGTACAGTATGTTGATACTGCTTCCGCCGTCTATCAGGACGCGGGAAAATCTGGCAGCTCGTCTCTCCGTCGCGAGGGTGACGTCCAAGACCATTGCATAGGAGCCAGGCGAAGGCATCCCCTCTGGGTGGTCGGCCTGGCTCCAGCTGATCGGCTTCTCTGACCAGTGCATGAACTCGGGGGTGTTGGAGGCGACTGCATTCACTTCTTGATGCTGTCGGCGTCGGCTGTGCTTGTCATCGGCTTGACTGGTGAAGACGACGTAGGCGGCATGCTCTTCGGGGAATTTGTCTTGGATGGCGCCGACTACCGGCCGAGCCGCCGGCTGCTGGGGGGCTGGAGGCGGCGGGCCGGGAGGCGGAGGCGGCAGCATCCCCTCGCCCTTGGTGATGCGGGTGAGCCAATGGCATTTCCGGGTTGTGTGGTTGGACGGCTTCGCGCCGCTGTGGAATTTGCAGGGGGCATCAAGAGCCTGCTCGTAGGAGAAAGCCGGCTGCCAAGGTGGCCGGCCACCCTTCTTCTTGGGAGCGGGCCGTTCTTCAGGCTGCTCATCTTCAACGGTGGCCACCTGCCGACTGGAGGAAGTCGGCATGGGGCCCTTGCGCTTGTGGTCGTTCTGGTAGGGGCGCCGATTAGGGTCGCCAGCCGGCGTCTTGGGAGTCGGGGCAATCACCTTCCCCGAGGCGTCTACTCGCAGCTCGGTCTTCATTGAGGAGTCGGCCGTGGCATACTTGTCAGCGATGACCAGTAACTCGTCAAGGGTAGCCGGCTCATCGGAGAGGAGTCGGTGCTTGAGGAGAGTGCCCTCTCGGCACCCGGTGGTGAAGTACTCGATGGCTGGACCTCATGCACCCCCTCGCAGGAGTTGCGGAGCTCGGCCCACCGCGTGAGGTAGTCGCGGGTCGACTCGTTGGGCCCTTGGACGCAGAGGGAAAGCTGGCGAGGCTTGGGAGGCCGCTTGTAGGTGCTGGTGAAGTTGCGGACGAAGACTTCTGTGAAGTCCAGCCAACTGTTGATGCTGTAGGGCTTGAGGCTGTTGAGCCATGTGCGCGCCGTGCCCTGCAGCATGAGGGGGACATACTTCACGGCGACTCGTCGATTGCCGTTGGCTATGCTGACGGCTGTGGAGTAGTCGATGAGCCAATCTTCCGGCTTCACTGAGCCGTTGTACTTGGGCGTGTCTCTGGGGAGCGAGAACCCTTTGGGGAAGGGTTCGTCGCGGATGCAGGGGCCAAAGCATGGCGGGCCGACATCGTCTTCTTCTTCTAACGCCAAGGATCGAGCAAGGCGGTCGATCCTGTGGCGGGCGTCGTTCTCGCCGACTCCTTCTCGGCGGCCGAGTCGGTTGCCAAGGGTCGGGTGTGTGATAGGCGGCGGAGTGAGGCGTCTTTCTCTTCGAGGCGGAGGAGGGGGCAGATTTCCTTGGTGCTCTACTGCTCGAGGGCGGCCCTCCGCATCGCGCTCGATGGTGATGCGAGTCCGGCTGCGGCTGGCAGCCGGCTCCTTGTCTTTCTTCTGGCGTGCGCCGCTCGCAGTCGGCGAGCGGGACGTTGCGGCGTGCTCCCGGCGCGGGGGATGGCTATCAGCACGGGCACCGGCTTCGTGCCGTTCTGTAGCCGCGTCGATCAGCTGCTGGATCCATCTTGTCATGTAGGGGAGCTCGTCGGCTCCCAGTCCATTGAGCTCTTCTGCGGCCGCCTGGGCGGCTCGAAAATTCTCGAGCGGGGTGGCGTAGACGGGGCGATCTGCCCCAGCATGCTGGCGATGGCCGCGCCGCGCTTCTGGATGAAGCCGGCTCGGCTCGGGCCGCTAGGCGGCGGCGTACCGAAGGCGGCGCGGTCGACTTCGCGCTGGTGAGCCTCGGTGAGGCGTCTCATGGAGGCTATCTTCTGGCCCTCCGTGATGAGAGTGAGGCGGCGTGCCTCCAAGGTCTCGGCGTCGGCGTCGGCCGGGATGGGGACGGAGAGGTCGTGCATTGCCGCTTGCAGGGCGTCGTGGGCGTTCTCGCCCGAGTTGGCGACGTGGCTGATGACCAGCACTTCGGTGACAGCGCTGCTGCCGCTGTCGGCTCGTGGGAGGGGGTCGTCGAAGACCACCACGTCGGAGGGGTAGGCGTCAAGCGATGCGGTGTCGGAGTCGACAAGCATCGGGTCGGTGGAGCCGACCGACTCCACATCTGCAGCAAGCTCGCTGGAGACGTGAAGCTGGTCGAGGAGGCTGACGAGGCGGCTCTCGGGGTAGTCCGTGCCTGCGTCGGACGCAGGCTCGTCGGAGATGCGAGTCTCGCCGAGCAGGTTGGCGAGGCGGCTTGCTGCGCAGGCGTCGTCGACGCCTTGCAGCGCGTCGAGGCAAACACCATCGGGCGCAGCAGGCTGGCTGCACTCGCGGGGGAGGAAGAGGGTTCCCGTCCAGAACAGTTCTCCGGACGGCGGTGCACCTGGCCCCACGGTGGGCGCCAAATGTCGGGTGGTTGGTGCGACATATGCCAACGGATGGCTTATCATTGTGGGTGCCAATAAGACGTCGTCGGTGCCTGGAAACGGGATGAGGCGAAGACATGCACGCCGGCGGATCTTACCCAGGTTCGGGGCTCTCCGGGGAGATAACACCCCTAGTCCTGCTCTGCGGGGTCTCCGCATGATCACTAGATCGGTGAAAGTAGCTACAATCGCTCCAAGAGCTATTGGGCTCAAGGGAGGAGAAGAACAAGGCTAGCTCTCTCTTCTCTCTATCTGTGGTGTGTGTGCTATGTTTTGGAAGCCAACCCTTTGCATGGGTGCTCCAGGGGGTTTATATAGGCCTACCCCCCGGGGGTATAATGGTAATCCGGCTGGGCACCGGTCCCAGCCGTCAGTGTCTACGCTCGCCGGCTTCTCCGCCGGCTATTGGGTCCCGCCGTCTGGTGGGTCCCGCCGGCTGCCGGCTTCTTGGTCGACAGGCCGGCCCCACCGCCTAGGGTCTTGTCGGCGGCTGTCTACTGTAGCCTCGCCCTTGATGATGAGGGCTTCGTTGAGGTAAGCGTGGCTACAGTGGGCCGCCTCGGGGGCTCTCACTGTACCCTTACCTCGTCTTGTCTTCTTAATGGGGCTCATGCTTCGAGGGAGGGGGTAGCCGGCTTCTGGGGGCCGGCTATGCCTTTGGCCGACTGGGGGAGGCCGGGCCGCCTTCACGCCTCTCTCTGGCTGAAGGGGCCCGCCGCCCGTGGGCCGTACGCGAGTCTGTCGTGGATGACGTCGAGGCTAGCATGGCTACAGTGCCGAGCCGAACGGGAGACGGCCGTCCCGTATGGCCTCCTGTAGCCATGCCCGCCTCGGGCTTCGGGGGTAGTGGGCCGCACTGTGGCCACATCCCGTCTTGTCACCGTTATGAGGGAGTAGCTTTGGTGGTTGTGGTCTCGGCCGGCTCCTTGGAGTCGGCGCTCTTCGAGGCCGGTTTCTTGGAGTCGGCCTCCCCGCGGTTATCTTGGGGAGAGAGGTCGCTTGAGGCTGGGCCGCCTTCCATGAGTCGGCTTCGGAGGTAGCCGGCCAGGGAAGGGGGTCTAATGCTTGGAGCGTTGGGGGCCCGAAGGCCTGGTAATTTTTCTGAAGAACCAGGGGTAGTCGGTTAGGCTACCCGTGGCCATTTACTCTGACACGGGTCGTGCGCGCTGAGCCGTCTCGATGAGATCGGCGCAGAGATCCGGCTCAGGGCCCGGCTCACCAATCTTGCCAATGAAGACATGAATTCCGCCGAAGGGGACCCGGTACCCGTAATCAATTGAGCCGGCGTCGGGGCCCCAGTTTGCATCGTTGATGTAAAGCTTGCCGCGACGACTCTTGGTCATCCGGACCACCGCGTATCCCTTGAGCCCTTCGAAGCTGCCCTTCAAGAACTCAAATCCACCGTGCGCTGGCCCCACGGTGGGCGCCAACTGTCGTGGAATTGTCACGGCAGATGTCCTCGAGCTAGGACTTAGTCGTGGAGCCATCGCAACTAGGAAGCTTGAAGGGGTTAAACGGGACAAGGAACACGAGGGTTATACTGGTTCGGCCCCTTACGGTGAAGGTAAAAGCCTACGTCCAGTTGAGGTGGTATTGCTTATGGTTTCTATGACCAGGGAGCTTGATTGCTATGCCTAGCTCTCAATGAGATCTTACTTGTCCCTAAACCGCCGCCGGGTCGTCCCTTTATATAGAGAGGTTGACGCCCAGCGGCCCTCAGAGTCCCGGCCGGCTCATAAGAGTGTCCGGCTCGGACTCTCAACTATTCTTGCCTTACACTACAAGTTTTACCCTAACGGCGGCTAATGCTATGGGCCTTAAGCCATCTCCGGGTCTTGGGCCCGTTATTGACCCGCCGTCCTCATCTTTGGTACTGGGCTTCGCGTAGTAACCATCATGGGTAACCCGGCCCCTCCTGGGCGGGTGACTCCAACGGTCATATCCTCAACAGAGACCATGTCTACCTCCGCGTCTCTCCAATGAAAGGAACTCGTCGCTTCGGTATCAAAGGGAAGCTACTTTGTAGCGACCAGACCTCAAATGGTTTGTGCTGCTGTGCACCAGTGTCATCCCTGGATCAGTAATGCTGACACGCACAGTACAAATGGAGGATTTATAACAGAGTAGCAATCACACACTTATTACATTGAATATCTCCGAAGAGATTAAGTATGATAAACATGGCTTAAGGCCATCTAATAACGATAACAGCGGAAGACTTGGAAGATAAGTGAGTCCATCAACTCCAGCGGCATCACTGAGTATAAGACCACGACCTAAGGCACCTTACTCGTCGTCTGAAAAGTCTGCAACATGAAACGTTGCAGCCCGAAAACGGGTCAGCACATAGAATATGCTGGCAAAGTAACACATAGAGAATAATGAACATAAAAATGCTATACTACATGCATATATGGCTGGTGGAAAGCTCTATGGTTACAGTTTTGCGAAAAGCCAATTTTATCCTACTGCAAAGGAATAAATTTTATTTAACTATCATGGTGGTTGTGAAACATTGAGAAGGTACCTCCAACTCAATCCCAATTAAGTGTCATCATTAACCCAACAAAATTAATTAAAAGTAACATGGTGATGAGATTCAAATGATAATCCAGGTACTAGATACTCAAGTTGTCCATAACCGGGGACACGGCTAATCATGATTAGTTTGTACACTCTGCAGAGGTTTGCGCACTTTTCCCCACAAGACTCGATCGCCTCCGCTTGATTCTCGCACTACATGATGTTTGAGAAACGGATGACCGAGACACAGTCTTTCAGAAACAATCACTCTTTACTCTGGATGGACCGGTACACCTACTTTCCCCTACATCTGCTAGCCCACCTCTTCAAGAGATCCGGTAACCTACTCAACTATGCTAGAGCCCATAATAGCTTGTGGCTGCACACGGAAGTTTCTAGCATGAATAATCTTATGATCCCTTTGAGCCTGGGTGGCGGTCCTTATACAAACAGACAACACTGGGTTCTCCAGGTGCCTCAATCCACCCAGATGTGAGTTTTAGTTGCCACCTTAAGTTGAACCATTAATAAACATCTCACATCTGTCATGAATATCTCTCAAACCCAAACCACGTCTACGAGCGTAGCATGGCAATAAAATAGCAACTTAGAAGTAACTCCCAAGGGTTTGATAATGAAACAGGTAATAGGTACTACCTCAACTACTACCCAATACCCACAATTTAATTAGATCCTAATCATGCAAGTGTTTGAGGAAAACAGATCTAATGCAGTAAAAACTGGGTAGGAACGGGATATGATCAAAGTGTTACTTGCCTTGCTGATGATCCGCAAAACCTAACGAGTCGAAGTAACAAGCGGCACACTCCGGGTACTCTATCGCAAACAAACAAGCATACAATCAGTACTCATCTAATGCACAGGTAAAGCTCGAATGAAAGATCCAACCAGAAAGTTCAACTTAAGAACTCCGGTTTGCAAAAAGAATCAACTCGAAAGAAGCAACGAAAATCAAACGGCGGAAGAAAGAAACTTCGTTTGCTGTAGCAAAAACTTGTTTGAGTAGGTTAAACGGAAAGAGAATTTCGAGACGAAACTCTAGGCGCTTGAATCGCCTGATTCCGATAAACGAGCGAGAAGTTAAACAGAATCGAAGATTCGATCAGAAATCGAATCTGAGATAATCGCAGAAAAATCTGACGAAAAAGAAAAAAACGGACGAACGGTTAAAGAACGGACGTTCGTTAACAGAGAAAAACCGACGAACGCGTTCGCTAAAACGAACGGTTCGATAAACGCTCGCAAAATAATAAAACCAAAAAAAACCGATCTAGGGTTTTTTTTAAACGAAGGGTTTTTTTAAACGAAAACCGGCAACGACGAAACGGAGCAGCGGCAGTACCTCGTCGGGGCTC
>NC_057799.1:119689101-119697068 GCF_018294505.1 Triticum aestivum
GCGGCTTCCCGTGCGCGGAGAGGAGAGGCGCGGGGTGGGCCGGCGCTCGGCTGGGCTTCGGCCCAGCGGGCGTCGCGCGTATTTTTTTTAAGTTCCGCGGAAAATAAGTTTTAGAAAAAATAAAAAACAGAAAAATATAAAATAAATTTTGCCCGTCTAGTTAGAAAATCTAGAATAGGGTGAACTTTTTTTTAAATCAAAATAAATACTTTGAAAACATGCAATATTTTTAATACAATAAAAATTGCAAATAAATCCAAATAAATTCCAAATAATGATTTTAACATTTTTCCTCCAGTATTTCTATTGTTTTGGAGAAGTCATATTTTCTCCTCTCATTTATTTTAAAATGAAATATTTTTCCGGAGAGAAAAATAATTAAACCAAAATCCTCGTCTTATTATTTGATGAAAATCAAATATGAAAATTTGAGAAAATCCCCAACTCTCTCCGAGGGTCCTTGAGTTGCTTAGGATTTATCGAGGATTTGTCAAAATGCAATAAAACATGATATGCAATGATGATCTGTGTATAACATTCCAAATTGAAAATTTGGGATGTTACAAACCTACCCCCCTTAAGATGAATCTCGCCCTCGAGATTCGGGTTGGCTAGAAAACAGGTGGGAGTGGTCTTTCCGTAGATCTTCCTCTCGCTCCCAGGTGGCTTCATCCTCCGTGTGGTGACTCCACTGAACTTTGCAAAACTTGATAACCTTGCTGCGGGTAACTCGGCTGGCATACTCGAGAATCTTAACTGGTTTCTCCTCATAGGTCAAATCACTTTCCAACTGAATCGCTTCCAGTGGCACAATATCTCTCAGCGGTATCTCAGCCATCTCTGCGTGGCACTTCTTCAACTGTGAAACGTGAAATACATCATGTACTCTAGACAATCCTTCGGGCAATTCCAGCTTGTAGGCAACTTCTCCCATACGTTCCAACACTCTGTATGGTCCGATAAAACGGGGTGCTAACTTTCCCTTAACTCCAAAGCGCTTCACTCCTCGAAGGGGTGATACTCGAAGATACACTCTGTCTCCGACTTCGTGAATGGTCTCCTTTCGTTTAGAATCAGCATAACTCTTCTGCCTGGACTGGGCTACCTTGAGCCTATCGCGAATCAACCTCACTTTCTGTTCAGACTCCTTAACCAAATCTGGTCCAAACAACTGACGGTCTCCAACTTCGTCCCATAACAACGGTGTTCTACACCTCCTTCCGTACAAAGCTTCGAAAGGGGCCATCTTCAAACTGGTTTGATAACTGTTGTTGTACGAAAACTCCGCATATGGCAAATTGTCATCCCAACTAGATCCATAATCTAGTGCACATGCTCTTAACATGTCCTCCAAAATCTGGTTGACTCTCTCGGTCTGTCCATCTGTCTGTGGGTGGAATGCTGTGCTGAATTCCAGCCTGGTTCCCAATGTTTCATGTAACTACTTCCAAAACTTCGAGGTAAATTGGGTTCCTCTGTCTGATACAAGGGTCCTCGGAACTCCATGCAAACATATGATCCTGGTCATGTATATCTTTGCCAACTTAGCACTGGTGTAAGTGGTCTTCACTGGAATGAAATGAGCCACTTCCGTCAATCGGTCGACTACAACCCATATTGAGTCATAGCCTGAACGAGTCCTGGGTAATCCTGTGATAAAATCCATGCCTATTTTATCCCACTTCCATTCGGGTATCGGCAATGGCTGTAGCAATCCTGCTGTCTTCTGATGCTCTGCCTTCACTCTCTGACATACATCACAAACTGCTACATACTCCGTAATATCCTTCTTCATTCCGGTCCACCAGAAAGTATTCCTCAAATCCAAATACATCTTGGTATTCCCTGGGTGAATCGAGTATGGTGAATCATGGGCTTCTTACAAAATCAACTTCCTGATCTCCGGATCATTTGGCACATATATGCGGTCCTCGAACCATAAGGTATCGTGCTCATCCTCACGAAATCCCTTGGCTTTTCCTTTGCTCATCTTCTCCTTTATCTCTTCAATCTCCTTGTCTGTCTTCTGAGCTTCTCTGATCCTTTCCATCAAGGTAGACTGAATCTCCAATGTCGCTAAATAGCCTCTTGGGACTATCTCCAAACATAGCTCGCGAAGGTCCTCGGCTAACTCCTGAGGTAACTCTCCTGTCATGAGGGTGTTGACATGACTCTTGCGGCTCAACGCGTCTGCTACTATGTTAGCCTTTCCTGGGTGATAATGCAATCTCATATCATAATCTTTAATGAGCTCCAACCATCTCCTCTGTCTGAGATTTAACTCCTTCTGCGTGAAAATATACTTCAAACTCTTGTGATCCGTGTACACCTCACAATGGTTTCCGATGAGAAAATGTCTCCATGTCTTCAATGCATGCACCACGGCTGCTAATTCCAAATCGTGCGTAGCATAATTCTTCTCATGGGGTTTAAGTTGTCGTGAAGCATATGACACAACTCTTCCTTCCTGCATAAGCACTGCTCCAAGTCCTTGACGAGAAGCGTCACAATAAACTTCGTAGTCCTTGCGTTGATCTGGCAGAATCAACACTGGTGAGGTAACCAATCGTTTCTTCAACTCTTGGAAACTAGCTTCACATTCCTCAGTCCAATGGAATTTGGTGTCCTTCTTCAATAGCTCAGTCATGGGCTTAGCAATCTTCGAGAAATTCTCGATGAATCTCCGGTAGTATCCTGCAAGTCCCAGAAAACTCCGGATTTCTCCAACTGTCGTGGGTGATTCCCAACTTGTCACTGTGTCGACCTTGGCAGGGTCTACTGCTATTCCTTCTCCAGAAATAACATGTCCAAGGAATCCAACTTCCTTCAGCAAAAACTCACATTTGCTGAACTTGGCATATAACTGATGTTCTCTGAGCTTCTCAAGTACCAATCGTAAATGCTCCTCATGCTCTTCTTCATCCTTGGAAAAGATTAAAATATCATCAATGAACACCACGACAAACTTATCCAAAAACTCCATGAACACTTTGTTCATCAGGTTCATGAAATAGGCAGGTGCGTTAGTCAGTCCAAATGACATAATGGTATACTCATACAATCCATATCTGGTGGTAAATGCCGTCTTGGGTATATCCTGCTCTCGAATCTTTAACTGATGGTATCCTGATCGTAGATCGATCTTGGAAAATACTTTAGCTCCTTGTAAGCGGTCAAACAAATCATTGATCATCGGCAGTGGGTACTTGTTTTTGATGGTCACTTCATTCAATCCTCGGTAATCAACAACCATCCTCAGCGATCCATCTTTCTTCTCCACTAGAAGTACTGGGGATCCCCAAGGTGACGAACTTGGGAGAATATAGCCTTTATCCAGTAACTCCTTGATCTGCTTCTTAATTTCCTCCAAATCCTTTGCGGGCATCCTGTACGGTCTCTTAGATATTGGCCCTGTGCCTGGCAAAAGTTCAATCAAGAACTCAATGTCTCTATCTGGTGGCATGCCTGGCAACTCTTCTGGAAATACATCCGGATAATCCTTCACAACTGGTACTTCCTCCTGTACAACTCCTGATAAGGAATTTACTTGAGTCCTCTTCGGCATATGCCGGGATACATACTTGATCCTTTTTCCTTCCGGGGTGGTAAGAAAAATCGTCTTGCTGGCACAATCGATGTTTCCTCCATACAACGATAGCCAATCCATTCCCAAAATCACATCCAAACCTTGTGATTCCAAAACAATGAGGTCTGAGGGGAAAACATGCCTTCCAATGGCCAATGGTATCTGAAAACATCCTTGGGTGGCCATATACTCTGCTCCTGGCGAGGTTACTAACATAGGGGTTTTGAGAACTTGGGTGGACATCTTAAACTTATTCACGAATCCCCTTGATATGTATGAATGCGATGCACCAGTATCGAAAAGAACGGTTGCAGTAAATGACTTAACCAAAAACTTACCTATTACGGCATCAGGCTGAGTTTCAACCTCCTCCACGCTCACGTGGTTCACATGTCCTTTGTTGAACGGGTTCGGCTTCTTCCCAGAGCTTCCATTGCCATTTCCATTTTGGGCTTCAGGACAATCACTTGCATAATGTCCCGTCTTCTGGCACTTGAAACAAGTAATGTGACTTAGATCTCTCTTGGTTGGGGTAGATGGGTTGGCGCGGTTCTGTCCGTTTCCTCCTCCATTCCCATTACCATTCTTGGAGCCATTATGGTTGTGCGAACTGCCTCCTCCATGGGTATGCTGAAACTGTCCTCCCGGCTTCGGGGAAAATCGTGGCTTCTGCTGGGCTCCAGAATTGTACTTCCCTTGTCCATACTTCCTCTTGCGGTTTTCAATCTGCTGTTGCTTCCCTTCAATCATGAGAGCTCTATCTACCAGCTCCTGGTACTTGTTGAAGGTTGCTACCATCAACTGCATACTCAGTTCATCATTCAGTCCTTCAAGAAACTTCTCCTGCTTGGCAGCATCTGTAGCAACGTCATCTGGTGCATAACGTGCTAACTTACTGAATTCCTCCACATACTGGCCTACGGTGCGTCCTCCTTGGCGTAGGTTACGAAACTCACGCTTCTTCATAGCCATAGCTCCTGCTGAAACATGAGCTGTATGGAAAGCTTGCTGAAACTGGTCCCATGTGACAGTGTCAATAGGGTGCGTGGCTGTATAATTCTCCCACCATGATGCTGCGGGTCCATCAAGCTGATGTGCGGCAAAACGCACTCTTTCCGCATCTGTGCATCCTGCAGTGGTCAACTCCCTTCCAACTTTGCGGAGCCAATCATCTGCTACAATCGGCTCGGTGCTACTGGAAAACATCGGCGGGTTTAGCCTTAAGAAACGGGCTAAGTGATCAACGGGTGGTGGTGGCGGTGGGTTGTTGTTGTTGTTGCCTTGGTTCTGCACTAACACTTGCATCAGGGCATTCTGTTGCTGAATCAATTGGGTGATCTCTGGCGGGAAAACAAATCCGGTGTCGCGTCTCGGAGGCATCTGATAGGTTTAGAAAAGATGAGAGTTAAGAATAGAATGAGGTCTAGAGAGAAAACACTACCCATATGCTCATGAGACAAATACAATAAATATCACTCAATCAATTCAAACAAGGCAAAACATCGATCTAACTAGCGTTACAAAGTGCTTGAACTATACTATTAAATGGGGGAAAACTACTACTGATATGGTGGTCTACTAGAAATTCTGATCCGTTGAAGACTCCATGATGTCTGCTCCAGCTTCATCAACCCAGTCGTCTTCACTTGGTTCTGAGTCGGTGTCGTCGATGATGATGTAGTTATCCGGACAAGTGCATTCGTCGACTTCTGCTTTTGGCACTGGATTTCCCACGAATACTCCAATCTTCTTCTCCAGGTCGTCATTCTTCCCTACTAGTGCGTTGATTTCCTCCAAATAATCTTCGCGTGTAGCCTTGAGTTCTTCTTGGAGCTCCTTGATCTTCGTTAATGCCTTCTTCAGTTCTTCCTTGTCCGTGCACATCTGGTTCTCCTGGCGACGAATATGTTGGTTCTGCTCTTGGATGAAAGCTGCAATTGATCCATCCTTCTTGGTTCTGATCATCTCCCATTGCGCGTCTCGACATCCACAAATTTGGTATATTGTATCCTTAAGCTCCTGGTGGTAGACTTCTCCAATGCGTCCCATGGCGATGTGTACGGCCATGCTCTTCCCTAAACTCCAAGTTGGTGCTTCGAAAACCAATCTTATGGGTTCAGTAATTGGCGCAAACGTCCTTCCTGGAATGATAACTTGAATCTTCCAGCTCTCCTCTTCAGGTAATGTGGCGTTGTAGGTTCCGGTGATACTTGGTATTCCTATGTTCAAGTACTTCGTGACTTCCTTCAAGTGTCGACCAAACGGCGTGTCTTCATCTGGTTGCATGAACTTGCTCCTTGCATTCGCCATTCCTAAAAGAGTAGAAAGTGGAGAGGGGTCAGAAATGAGAAGAGAGAAGCTTTCTACGGCTTAAGCTTAGTGGTCGTGTCCTACAGTCAGCGTGTGCTCTGATACCAACTTTGTAGCGACCAGACCTCAAATGGTCTGTGCTGCTGTGCACCAGTGTCATCCCTGGATCAGTAATGCTGACACGCACAGTACAAATGGAGGATTTATAACAGAGTAGCAATCACACACTTATTACATTGAATATCTCCGAAGAGATTAAGTATGATAAACATGGCTTAAGGCCATCTAATAACGATAACAGCGGAAGACTTGGAAGATAAGTGAGTCCATCAACTCCAGCAGCATCACTGAGTATAAGACCACGACCAAAGGCACCTTACTCGTCGTCTGAAAAGTCTGCAACATGAAACGTTGCAGCCCGAAAACGGGTCAGCACATAGAATATGCTGGCAAAGTAACACATAGAGAATAATGAACATAAAAATGCTATACTACATGCATATATGGCTGGTGGAAAGCTCTATGGTTACAGTTTTGCAAAAAAGCCAATTTTATCCTACTGCCAAGGAATAAATTTTATTTAACTATCATGGTGGTTGTGAAACATTGAGAAGGTACCTCCAACTCAATCCCAATTAAGTGTCATCATTAACCCAACAAAATTAATTAAAAGTAACATGGTGATGAGATTCAAATGATAATCCAGGTACTAGATACTCAAGTTGTCCATAACCGGGGACACGGCTAATCATGATTAGTTTGTACACTCTGCAGATGTTTGCGCACTTTTTCCCACAAGACTCGATCGCCTCCGCTTGATTCTCGCACTACATGATGTTTGAGAAACGGATGACCGAGACACAGTCTTTCAGAAACAATCACTCTTTACTCTGGATGGACCGGTACACCTACTTTCCCCTACATCTGCTAGCCCACCTCTTCAAGAGATCCGGTAACCTACTCAACTATGCTAGAGCCCATAATAGCTTGTGGCTGCACACGGAAGTTTCTAGCATGAATAATCTTATGATCCCTTTGAGCCTGGGTGGCGGTCCTTATACAAACAGACAACACTGGGTTCTCCAGGTGCCTCAATCCACCCAGATGTGAGTTTTAGTTGCCACCTTAAGTTGAACCATTAATAAACATCTCACATCTGTCATGAATATCTCTCAAACCCAAACCACGTCTACGAGCATAGCATGGCAATAAAATAGCAACGTAGAAGTAACTCCCAAGGGTTTGATAATGAAACAGGTAATAGGTACTACCTCAACTACTACCCAATATCCACAATTTAATTAGATCCTAATCATGCAAGTGTTTGAGGAAAACAGATCTAATGCAGTAAAAACTGGGTAGGAACGGGATATGATCAAAGTGTTACTTGCCTTGCTGATGATCCGCAAAACCTAACGAGTCGAAGTACCAAGCGGCACACTCTGGGTACTCTATCGCAAACAAACAAGCATACAATCAGTACTCATCTAATGCACAGGTAAAGCTCGAATGAAAGATCCAACCAAAAAGTTCAACTTAAGAACTCCGGTTTGCAAAAAGAATCAACTCGAAAGAAGCAACGGAAGTCAAACGGCGGAAGAAAGAAACTTCGTTTGCTAATCTGGATCTAGGTCAAATTTTACTGTAGCAAAAACCTGTTTGAGTAGGTTAACGGAAAGAGAATTTCGAGACGAAACTCTAGGCGCTTGAATCGCCTGATTCCGATAAACGAGCGAGAAGTTAAACAGAATCGAAGATTCGATCAGAAATCGAATCTAAGATAATCGCAGAAAAATCCGACAAAAAGGAAAAAAAACGGATGAACGGTTAAAGAACGGACGTTCGTTAACAGAGAAAAACTGACGAACTCGTTCGCTAAAACGAACGGTTCGATAAAAGCTCGCAAAATAATAAAACCGAAAAAAAACCGATCTAGGGTTTTTTTTAAACGAAGGTTTTTTTTAAACGAAAACCGGCAACGACGAAATGGGGCAGTGGCAGTACCTCGTCGGGGTTCCGGCGAGGGCTCCGGCGGGGGCTCCGCCTCGGGCAGCGGGATGCGGGGCTCGGG
>NC_057799.1:119697591-119699472 GCF_018294505.1 Triticum aestivum
GGCTTCGGCGGCTTCGGCTTCGGCGGCTGCGGCGGCTTGTGAGGGCGGCGGCGGCGGCAAGTGCGGGCGGCGGCGGCGCTCGGCGAGGAGGGCGGCGGTGGCGGCGGCTTGAGAGGAAAGAGAGAGGGGGGGTATTTAAAGGGGGGGCGCGAGGTGGCTTGGGGGAGGGGTCGGCCGGCGGGTGCCGTGCGGGTGCCGGACTCGGCCATGGCGGCGGCGGCTTCCCGTGCGCGGAGAGGAGAGGCGCGGGGTGGGCCGGCGCTCGGCTGGGCTTCGGCCCAGCGGGCGTCGCGCATATTTTTTTTTTAAGTTCCGCGGAAAATAATTCGTAGCAAAAACAAATAAAAAACAGAAAAATATGAAATAAATTTTCCCCGTCTAGTTAGAAAATCTAGAATATGGTGAACATTTTTTTAAATCAAAATAAATATTTTGAAAACATGCAATATTTTTAATGCAATAAAAATTGCAAATAAAATCCAAATAAATTCCAAATAATGATTTTAACATTTTTCCTCCAGTATTTCAATTGTTTTGGAGAAGTCATATTTTTCTCCTCTCGTTTATTTTAAAATGAAATATTTTTCCGGAGAGAAAAATAATTAAACCAAAATCCTCGTCTTATTATTTGATGAAAATCAAATATGAAAATTCGAGAAAATCCCCAACTCTCTCCGAGGGTCCTTGAGTTGCTTAGGATTTATCGAGGATTTCAAAATGCAATAAAACATGATATGCAATGATGATCTATGTATAACATTCCAAATTGAAAATTTGGGATGTTACATTGCCCCTAGATACGTGGGTCCTTTCAAGATCATTGGCAAAAGAGACGACCTCGCCTATCAACTTGAGCTTCCTTCCAACTTCGCGAACGTGCATGATGTGTTCCACGTGTCACAGCTCCGCAAGTGCTTCAAGACGCCTGAGCGCACCATCAACTTCGAAGAGATTGACCTCCAAAAAGATTTGTCTTATCATGAGCACCCCGTTGCTATTCTTGAAGCAACTGAGCGCAAGACTCGCAACAAGTCAATCAAATTCCTGAAAGTGAAGTGGTCGCACCATTCTGACCGGGAAGCCACCTGGGAACGCGAGGACCATCTCCGTTTCGAATATCCGGAGTTCTTTCAGTCCTAGATCTCGGGACGAGATCCTCTCGTAGTGGTGGAGTGTTGTAACACCCCGGATGTAACTTTCCATATTTGTAACTCCAACTCTTGCCATTTTCGGCTATGTGTTATGATATTCCCTCCGTGGTCGGGTTTTGTCTTTCGTTTTGCAATTTTTTCATGTCATGCATCTCTTTATCATGTCATCATGTGCATTGCATTTGCATACGTGTTCGTCTCATGCATCCGAGCATTTTCCCCGTTGTCCGTTTTGCAATCCGGCGCTCCCATCTCCTCCGGCGCACCCCTCTTGTTTCTTTTCGTGAGCGGGTGTCAAATGTTCTCGGAATGGACCGAGGCTTGTCAAGTGGCCTTGGTATACCACCGGTAGACCACCGGTCAAGTTTCGTTCCATTCGGAGGTCGTTTGGTACTCCAACGGTTAACCGGGCATCCGCATAGTCCATTTGTGGGTTGCAGCAAAACCCCCCTCAAAACCAGCCCAAAACTCAGCAAACTCACTTCCATGCTCTAGGTCGTTCGATCATGATCGTGTGGGCGAAAACCGCACCTCATTTGGACTCTCCTAGCTCCCTCTAGCTATATATATGCATCCCCTCCCGAAAACATTCGCAGTCCAAACCGTACCCTTCTTCCACCTCGCGCCCGGACAAAATACTCCGCCGCCGGACGTGTCCGCACCGCCGTCCCCGACGAATCCCGCTGCGCCACATGGCCCGCCGCCGCCCGCGGAGCCCAGGGAGGGCCCG
>NC_057799.1:119699975-119727317 GCF_018294505.1 Triticum aestivum
CCGCGCGAGCCGCGGTGCCCCGCCGCCATTCGCCGCCGCCTCTCCGGCGCCACCGCCTCCCACCGTGCCCGCCGCCTTCGTCCTTCCCTCCGGCCACCGCCGACGCCCTTTGTCGTCGAATTGTCACGGCAGATGTCCTCGTGCTAGGACTTAGTCGTGGAGCCATCGCAACTAGGAAGCTTAAAGGGGTTAAACGGGACAAGGAACACGGGGGTTATACTGGTTCAGCCCCTTACAGTGAAGGTAAAAGCCTACGTCCAGTTGAGGTGGTATTGCTTATGGTTTCGATGACCAGGGAGCTTAACTGCTATGCCTGGCTCTCGACGAGATCTTACTTGTCCCTAAACCGCCGCCGGGTCGTCCCTTTATATAGAGAGGTTGACACCCAGCGGCCCTCAGAGTCCCGGCCGGCTCATAACAATGTCTGGCTCGGACTTCTAACTATTCTTGCCTTACACTACAAGTCTTGCCATACGGCGGTTTATAACTACGGGCCTTAAGCCATCTCCGGGTCTTAGGCCCATCATTGACCCGCCGTCTTCAAGCTCGGTACTGGGCTCCGCGTGATGACCATTATGAGTAACCCGGTCCCTCCTGGCGGGTGACTCTAAGGGTTATATCCTCAACATTAGGCCCCAGATTGATTTGAGCCGGCTCATGTCAATCTTCAATCCCTTTGAAAAAAATCTCCGGCTTACATCTGTGCGAAGGTTTTAACCCGCCGTGACGTCATCTTCTGGATTCCTGATAACCCGCCATGACGTCATCTTCCATTAAGTTCATTTCTTTATTCCATTAAATCCCAACGGATCTTATCCTTAATGGTTATCCCGAAAATCGAGGCGCCTCTGGGGCGAGATAATCACGCCGTGACCTCCTCGTTTCTCGCGCCCACTTATGAGCTTCACCTTATAAATAGCCCGGCCCATGAGCCTCTCAGTCACTCGTCGCCTCCATCTTCTTCCTCCTCTCGCCACTGTGCTGTCGCCCGAGCTCCGCCGCCACCGCCGCGGATCTCCTCGTCCTCACCAACTCCGGCCGCTGCATCAACCTGACGTGTCCAGAGAAAACGGCGGCGACCTCCACGACTCACCAGCACCTGTAAGCCCTTGCCACTCCACAGAATAGATCCACATTAGGTTCTTTGCTGTTCTTCCCGTGTTCTTCGCCGTTCATCGCGAGTTCTTGATAGATTTCATTATTACCACCCTTTCTTGATCTTTAGACTGTATAGAACTATTGCGGTAGTTGTTTCACACCCGTTCCCAATGTACATAGATCCCTTCTCATTGCATAAAGACTCCGTTCGAACCTATGAACTTCTTCTGCGTCTGTTTTAGGTCTAGAAACTTTCCCTTTCCAGTCGATCGTTTGATCCAGAATAATTACTGTGATCTGTGAAACTTGTTTGCGCCACACTTAGTCAAAAATTGCATCTGTTTAGCTATGGCGGCTCATATCTCCGGCTTAAAAGAGGCCACACGCTGTAGAAATTTCTGGCTTATTCATAATAGGGCTTTAGACAATCGGAATTACTGACGATGCCCTCAGCGGCTTAGATAACCCGATGCATTTAGCCATATGTCATTAGGCCCCTTCATAAGCCGCCACTTTAAACATTGAAATGTAAACTTCCTCCGGCTTATAATTGAACCGGACATTTCCTTTTATCATAGGCTTCCGTCTTTCACAATGCCTCCCAAAGCTCCCAAGGCACCCATCACGTGCAACTGGATGAGATCCAATGTTACTGACGAAACCTTAGCGGACTTCGTGAAGACGGGTTACCTGCCCAAGAAGGATGTCATGTCTTACCGTGCCCCTGACCCGTCGGAGGAGAGACCGCAACCAAGGGATGGGGAGGTGGTGATATTTGCGGATCACATGAGCCGGGGCTTCGCACCGCCCGGCTCAAAATTCTTTAGAGATGTGCTGAATTTCTTTGATCTGCGGCCGCAAGACATAGGACCCAACTCCGTGTCAAATATATGCAACTTCCAAGTATTCTGCGAAGTCTATCTTGGAGAAGAGCCCAGCCTACTGCTTTTTAGGGAGCTGTTCTATCTAAACCGCCAGAACGAGTGCGCCAATGGGCCGAGCTTGGAACTTGGTGGAATCTCCATTCAACGACGGAGAGATTGCCTTTTTCCTTATACTAAGCCGCCAAGCCACCCAAAGGACTGGAACCAGACGTGGTTCTACTGCCAGGACACTTCCCCGGCTGACGAGAGCCCTCTGCTCGGCTTTCGTGCCGTGCGCCTGGAACCAAATCACCCTATGCCAGACAAGCTATCTCAGGCGGAGCGTCAACCTCTGATCCCCACCATCAATAAGATCAAGGCTCTCCTGGGAAACGGCCTCAATGGCATTGATCTCGTCCGGGTTTGGATCTCCTGGCGGGTGATCCCTTTGAGCCGCCGCCCCGGCTTAATGTGTGCTTATACGGGCCGGAAGGATGACCCTCTGTGGCACAGTCCCAATGATCTTCCTGAGGATGTTGTGGACGACATGACCAAGTCTCTCCTGAATGAGAGCTTAGCCGACTGTGGGAGGACCGGCTTGAACCCCTTCTGCCAAGCTAACCCGGCTCCGGCGGTAAGTCTTTGACCTGAACACCTTGGTTTTCCTTTGGATAATTTCCATCTGAACTTTAAGAAATCTTTGTTGTATGTTTCAGGCTAATGACAAGTTCTGGAAGGTCAAATATGACCATGAGGCGGCCAAAAAAGCTAGGAAGGCCAAGAAAGCCGCCAGGAGAGCCGCTCCCCGCAAGAAGGGAAGCAGGCCTACTGCCTCAGAGCTACTTCAGCTGAGTGATAGCTCCGAGTCAGAGGTAACCCTTGATTCCTCAGGCTCTTACTCTACTGTTCATCTGTTTTTAACTATCTCACTGACTTGATTATCCGCAGGATGATACCGGAGCAAGTAACCCGGTGATTGAAGAGGTAACCATACTTTCCTCCGACTCGGAGCCCTTGCCAAGGCCGAAAGTCCGAAGAGTGACCCGGAAAGTAAGATTTTCACATCCTTTAGCTTATCAAGATCCTCAATTTCTTTTGAAGCGACAGATTCATGAGAGCCGGCGGCACACCCGGACCAACAAGGATGCAGACCTCTCCTCGGGCTTACCTGAAGCATCGAGGAAATGCCGGACCGAGGTTATCTCCAACTTATATCCTTTTCATCCTTTGGCGGGCGTCACTCGTCAACCGCTCAATTCGTCTGATTCCAATTATCAGGAAACTTCACCTTCCTCTGGTGATTCTATGCAATCTAACCTGCCGGCTTTCAAGACCGCCCCCGGGAAACAATGATCATCTTACGTTGTATTTATCATTACTCATGCTTCTGTACTAACCTTTTGTCCTTTCAGTGCCCAGGCAAAGCTTAGCAAGAGGGCGAAGAAGAATAAACCGGTCGAAGAGCCGGTCTTGGCTGAGCCGGAGGTTTCAGCTCAAGAGCCGCCAGCTGCCTCTACTCCTGAAGCCACTGCTCCAACCGACGAGCCAATCACAGAGACTTCTGCTAACCCGGAGACCTCCAGCCCAGCTCAGCCGGCCGATGACCCAGACGTGGTAATCACCCGGACGGAGTTGATCGAGCCGGGGAGACCCACTGCGCTGGCTAAGTGCTCTACCAAGGAAGAGTTGCTAGAGCGCCGCAGGGCCAGGCTGGACATCACCAACTACGCCAACCTGAGCATTGGAGATATCATCTCCGGCTATGTCAATCAGGTGCACAGCAGCCAGGACCTCAATAATAAGGTTGATACCTCAACTCCGGTTTACCAGTTTTGATAATGCTTATTGTCTGTGACTAACACTGTGAATCAAAGTTAAGTCGGCAGAATAAGAACCGTCGTGTACACTGTTGATACAACCAGAAGAACTTGTTGTAAATCAGACAATCAAAACTTAGGGGCTTCCAGTTTGAATACGACCAGAGACCCATCCCAAAGGGGTTAAGCTAAGATTCGAATGCGATCATATAGCCCCCAGTGGGTTTGGCGATGCCGATCAAGAGGTACCGACAGCTATGTTCTCTTTGGTTCGAATACGACCCATGTTTGAACAGGAAGCCCCCAAATGACCTTAAAAGTTGTTTAACGACGCTGATTCGAATACGATCCACGTCGGTTCCCAAAGGGGGTTAAGCTATGATTCAAATATGATCAAGAAAACTCCCCAATGAGCTCGGCAGTGTGCCAATCAAGTGGGTATCGACAGCTATGTTCTCTTTGGTGAGAATACGACCTATGTTTGAACAGGAAGCCCCCAGGTGACTATATTGTTTAACGGCAAGATTCGAATACGATCGTAAGCCGGACCCACCTCCAAGTTACCATGTGATCTTGTAATGGAAACAACACATTTACCTTTGGAGGAGAAAAAGGACAGAGGTCCTGCTTTATTGCTTATCATAATATATACATGGCTATAGAAATATGTACATTATGAGAGCCGATGGCTCAAGTGTAATAAGGCCGAAGTTGAGCTATGTTCCACGGCCGACGGGTCTCTTCCTCCGACTTACGTGAATCTTTATGCTCCCGAACGTCAATAAGGTAGTATGACCCGTTGTGCAAGTTCTTGCTGACCACAAAGGGCCCTTCCCAAGGCGGGGATAGCTTGTGTGCATCTGTTTGATCTTGGATGAGCCGGAGCACCAGATCACCTTCCTAGAAGACCCGGGACTTAACCCGGCGACTGTGATAACGGCGCAGGTCTTGTTGGTAAATCGCTGTGCGAGCTGCTGCCACATCACGCTGTTCGTCCAACAAGTCAAGAGCATCTTGGCGCGCCTGTTCATTATCCGTCTCAACGTAAGCCGCCACTCAGGCGAGTCATGACGGATGTCACTGGGGAGGACTGCTTCTGCTCCATAAACCATGAAGAAAGGCGTGTAACCCGTAGACCTGTTAGGAGTAGTATTGATGCTCCATAACATGGAGGGTAGCTCCTCCACCCAACAACCCGGCGTCCGTTGCAAAGGGACCAAAAGCCGGGGCTTGATACCCTTCAAAATCTCCTGATTAGCCCTCTCAGCTTGACCATTGGATTGAGGGTGAGCCACTGAGGAAACATCAAGTCGAATATGCTGACGTTGACAAAACTCCTCCATGGCGCCTTTAGACAGATTAGTCCCATTGTCAGTTATAATGTTGTGCGGAAAACCAAAGCGAAAAATCACCCTTTTCATGAACTGAACCTCCGTGGCTGCATCACACTTGCTAACGGGCTCTGCCTCAACCCACTTTGTGAACTTGTCAACAGCCACCAAAAGGTGAGTCTTCTTATCCTTGGACCTTTTAAAAGGCCCAACCATATCAAGCCCCCAGACCGCAAATGGCCAAGTGATTGGTATCATCCTCAGCTCCTGAGCCGGCACATGAGCCCGTCGCGAGAACCTCTGGCAACCATCACATTTACTGACCAACTCCTCCGCATCAGCATGAGCCGTCAGCCAATAAAAACCATGACGAAAAGCCTTGGCCACAAGGGATTTTGAGCCGGCATGATGGCCACAATCCCCTTCGTGTATCTCACGCAAGATTTCTTGACCTTCCTTAGGGGAGACACAACGCTGGAACGCTCCCGTAACACTGCGGCGATGCAGCTCACCATTGATAACAACCATTGACTTAGACCGCCAGGTTATTTGTCTGGCCAAAGTTTCATCCTCAGGCAAATCTCCTCGGGTCATGTAAGCCAAGTATGGCACCGTCCAGTCCGGGGTGATGTGGAGAGCCGCTACCAACTGTGCCTCCGGGTCAGGGACAGCCAAATCTCCCTCTGTAGGTACCTTAACAGAAGGGTTATGCAAGATGTCCAGGAAAGTATTAAGCGGCACCGGCTTCCGCTGAGAGCCCAGCCGGCTTAATGCATCAGCCGCCTCGTTCTTCCTGCGATCGATGTGCTCTACTTGGTAACCCTGAAAGTGTCCAGCAATGGCATCAACTTCACAGCGATAAGCCGCCATGAGAGGGTCCTTGGAATCCCACTTGCCTGATACTTGTTGAGCCACTAAGTCTGAGTCGCCGAAGCACCTTAGCCGGCTCAAGCTCATCTCCTCAGCCATCCAAACACCATGGAGCAAGGCCTCGTACTCAGCCGCATTATTAGTGCAAGGAAACATCAACCGTAGCACATAATGAAACTTGTCACCTTTAGGGGAAGCCAATACAACTCCAGCCCCCGAGCCCTCCAATTGCCTAGACCCATCAAAGTGAATGGTCCAATATGTATTATCCAGCTTTTCTTCAGGCACCTGTAGTTATGTCCAATCGTTGATGAAATCCACGAAAGCTTGAGATTTAACAGCAGTGCGTGGCACGTATTTTAGACCATGAGGCCCAAGTTCTATAGCCCACTTAGCCACTCTCCCTGTGGCCTCTCTGTTTTGGATGATATCTCCAAGGGGGCAGAACTAACCACAGTGATAGGGTGACCCTGAAAATAATGCTTAAGTTTCCGGCTTGCCATGAACACACCATAAACAAGCTTCTGCCAATGTGGATACCGCTGTTTGGACTCGATGAGCACTTCGCTGACGTAATAAACCGGCCGCTGAACCGGATACTCTTTACCCTCTTCCTTGCGCTCCACCACCACAGCCACGCTGACGGCTCGTGTGTTAGCAGCTACATACAGTAATAAGGGCTCCTTATCAACCGGAGCAGCAAGAACTGGGGGCTCAGCCAGCTGTCTCTTCAAATCCTCAAAAGCAGCATTAGCAGCATCATTCCAGATAAAGTCATCAGTTTTCTTCATCAACTGGTACAGCGGCATGGCCTTCTCACCCAAACGGCTTATAAACCGGCTTAAAGCAGCGATACGACCCGCCAGGCGCTGGACGTCGTTTATGCACGCCGGCTTAGCCAGAGAGGTGATTGCCTTGATTTTTTTCCGGGTTAGCTTCAATGCCTCTGTTAGAAACTAGGAAACCCAAGAGCTTGCCTGCAGGAACACCAAAAACACACTTGGCCGGGTTAAGCATCATCTTGTAGATCCGGAGATTATCAAAGGTTTCCCTCAGATCATCTATCAAGGTTTCCTTCTCCCTGGACTTAACCACAATATCATCCACATAGGCATGAACATTGCGCCCAATCTGGTTATGAAGACAGTTCTGCACGCAACGCTGATAAGTCGCTTGTGCACTCTTGAGTCCACAAGGCATAGACACATAACAGAAGGCTCCAAAGGGAGTGATGAACGCCGTCTTCTCCTGGTCCTTAACTGCCATTTTGATCTGATGGTATCCAGAATATGCATCCAAGAAACTTAAACCCTCACAACCCGCCGTGGCATCAATGATTTGATCAATACGAGGGAGAGCGAAAGGATCAGCCGGACATGCCTTGTTTAAGTCCGTGTAGTCCACACACATCCGCCAGGTGCCATTCTTCTTGAGCACGAGCACCGGGTTAGCTAACCACTCTGGGTGAAAGACTTCAACAATAAACCCGGCCGCCAAGAGCCGGGCCACCTCCTCACCAATGGCTTTCCGCCTCTCTTCATTAAACCGTCGAAGGAATTGCCTGACCGGCTTAAATTTCGGATCAACATCGAGAGTGTGCTCAGCGAGTTCTCTAGGTACACCTGGCATGTCAGAAGGTTTCCATGCAAAGATGTCCCTGTTCTCACGGATGAACTCGATGAGCGCGCTTTCCTATTTCGGATCCAAATTGGCACTGATGCTGAACTGCTGAGACGAGTCACCTGGAACGAAATCAACAAGTTTAGTCTCATCAGATGACTTAAATTTCATTGCCGGCTCATGCTCCGTAGTCGGCTTTTTCAGAGAGGTCATATCTGTTGGGTCAACATTGTCCTTGTAAAACTTCAACTCCTCTGTTGCACAAACAGATTCTGCATAAGCCGCATCGCCTTCCTCACACTCCAAGGCCACCTTCCGGCTGCCATGAACCGTGATGGTCCCATTGTGACCCGGCATCTTGAGCGGCAAATACACGTAACATGGCCATGCCATGAACTTGGCGTAAGCCGGCCGGCCAAATATGGCATGATACGGACTTCTTATCTTGACCACCTCAAAGGTCAATTTTTCCACCCTGTAGTTGTACTCGTCTCCAAAGGCCACTTCCAATTCGATCTTACCAACTGGATAAGCCGACTTACCAGGCACCACGCCATGGAAAACAGTATTGGACTGGCTGAGGTTCTTATCAATCAACCCCATACGACGGAAAGTCTCATAATAGAGGATGTTGATGCTGCTGCCTCCATCCATGAGCACCTTAGTGAACTTATATCCTCCCACCTGAGGAGCCACCACCAGGTCCAAGTGACCCGGATTATCAACCCGGGGAGGGTGATCCTCCCTACTCCACACAATAGGCTGCTCAGACCATCTTAAATAGCGTGGAACCGCCGGCTCAACAGCATTCACAGCCCTCTTATGAAGCTTCTGATCTCGCTTACACAGACTAGTGGTAAATACGTGATACTGTCCACCGTTAAGCTGCTTTGGATTGGTCTGGTAACCCCCTGCTGCTGTTGATGACCTTGGCCAGACTGCTGATTAAAGCCCCCTTGACCGTTCTGAGGATTGGAATTTGAGCCGCCGCCCGGGCCATGAAAGCCGCCGGTGCCTGAGCCGCCGCCCGGGCCATTGTTGCCATTAAATGCGTTGGAATTCTTAAAGGCCTTCATGATTGCGCAATCTTTCCATAGATAAGTAGCTGGCTTCTCCCTGGAGCCATGCCTTGGATAAGGCTCGTTCAACAACTGCTCAAGCGTTGGGCCTGAACCGTCGGCTCGGGGAGGTGGCCTCCCTTTACGTCGCTGGTTGTTACCCTGTGAGCTGGCATTGGCCACAAACTCCATGCTGCCATCAGCCTTACACTTGTTACCTCCTTGATTTGCCGGGTTATGCTGAGGGCCCTTGCCATTGCCGTTCTTCTTTCCCTTCCCTGTCCTTTCATCATCTGAAGCGGGGTCCTTGGTACTATCAGAGTCGGCGTACTTGACGAGAGCCGCCATCAGCGTACCCATGTCATTGCAGTCGCGTTTGAGCCGCCCGAGTTTCATCTTCAGGGGCAGGAAGCGACAATTCTGCTCCAACATCAAGACTGCAGAGCCGGCATCCTTCTTATCAGATGAATGTATTATCTCCTTGACCCGGCGAACCCAATGTGTCGTAGACTCGCCCTCCAGCTGTTTACAGTTAGTCAAATACAAAATTGACATAGACTGCCTACATGTATCTTTAAAGTTTTGTATGAACCGGGCTTTCAGCTCAGCCCAAGACCCGATGGAATTCGGTGGCAGCCCTTTCAACCAAGTGCGGGCAGTCCCATCTAACATCATGGTGAAGTACTTGGCCATCGCCGCTTCGCTGACCTCCAGCAATTCCATGGCCATCTCGTAACTCTCGATCCAGGCCCCGAGTTGTAAATCAGTCGTGTAATTAGGCACCTTCCTAGGTCCTTTGAAGTCTTTGGGTAGACGTTCATTGCGGAGAGCCGGTACCAAACAAGGGACGCCTCCAGTCCTCGTAGGGATACCCACGTCGACGGAAGTCGTCGGATAAGCCGGGGGTGTCTGGTAAGCCGTCAACTGAGGCACCTGCTCTGCCTCTTGCCCTGCTCTATCTTGGTCTGCTGCGTGAAAGGCTCCGTTATGAGCCGGGCCATGGCCAGGTGGCAAGTCATGGCGTCGGACATTACTTGAGCCGGTCGCTGAAACCATGTGTCTACTATAACTCGGGCTCCGGCCTGGACGAGGGGTTGAATGGATCCTGTCCCGGCTGTAAGAGTATGCCTCCTGCTGCGCCAGAGCTGTCTGAAGGAGCTCCCTGACCCGGCGGGTTTCAACCGCCGTTGGAGAGTCGCCATCGATTGGGAGAGCCGCCAGCCGTGCCGCCGCGGCGACCATGTTTTCCAATGGGTTGGCATAATGACCCGGTGGTATTGGCACGTACTGAGGCGGGGCAGGGTTCACCCGGGGCGGTCCCCTTACTTGGGGCTGAATTGGTGTCCCAGCTCCGGGTACTATGATCTCCGGCGGGTTACTAGACCCTGTGCCTGGCGTGTTGAAGAGGTTTCGAGGATCGTAGACCGGAGGGAGTCGAGACTGGGCCTTTTGATGCCTCCTTCTCATGACCTCATTGGACGCGTTCTGATCCATCATGAGCCGGAAGGACTGCGCCTGAATCAACTGAGTCTGGGCGTCGAGAGCCGCCCTCTCCGCAGCCATCCTGATCCCTTCCGCCGCCAGATCCTCCTTGGCTTTCACTAGATCTAACTTTAACTGCGCCACCTACGCGTCATGCTGAGCTTGATCCGCCGGGTCAACCGTGGCGGTCAACAGGGCTGTCATCTTGTCCGTGAGATCCATCAGCACCTGAGCCGGCGAGGGTACCGGGTTTCCTGACCCAGCGGCAGGGTTTTGAATAGGCTGTGCACCGGCCATGAAGATTCCAACCCGGCTCGGCGGCTCAAAAGGGTCCGGAATACTGTCACCATCGGAACAACCCCTGAGCCTGCCATCTTGAAATTGATACAACGAGTTTGACTCATCTGTGGACGACTCGCCGTCAGAGCCGGCGGCCGTCTCATCACCAGATCCAGACCCTGCAGAGAGTCCTTCATGAACACATCCCACAAAAGCATGCTTCAAGGCAGGTAGAGCCCGGGCGGGTCGTGCACGCTGAGCCATCTCGATGAGACCGGCGCAGAGATCCGGCTCAGGGCCCGGCTCACCAATCTTGCCAATGAAGACATGAATTCCGCCGAAGGGGACCCGGTACCCGTACTCAATTGAGCCGGCGTCGGGGCCCCAATTTGCATCGTCGATGTAGAGCTTGCCGCGACGACTCTTGGTCATCCGGCCCACAGCGTATCCCTTGAGCCCTTCGAAGCTGCCCTTCAAGAACTCAAATCCACCGTGCGCTGGCCCCACGGTGGGCGCCAACTGTCGTGGAATTTTCACGGCAGATGTCCTCGTGCTAGGACTTAGTCGTGGAGCCATCGCAACAAGGAAGCTTAAAGGGGTTAAACGGGACAAGGAACACGGGGGTTATACTGGTTCGGCCCCTTACAGTGAAGGTAAAAGCCTACGTCCAGTTGAGGTGGTATTGCTTATGGTTTCGATGACCAGGGAGCTTAACTGCTATGCCTGGCTCTCGACGAGATCTTACTTGTCCCTAAACCGCCGCCGGGTCGTCCCTTTATATAGAGAGGTTGACGCCCAGCGGCCCTCAGAGTCCCGGCCGGCTCATAACAGTGTCCGGCTCGGACTCCTAACTATTCTTGCCTTACACTACAAGTCTTACCATACGGCGGTTTATAACTACGGGCCTTAAGCCATCTCCGTGTCTTAGGCCCATCATTGACCCGCCGTCTTCAAGCTCGGTACTGGGCTTCGTGTGATGACCATTATGAGTAACCCGGTCCCTCCTGGCAGGTGACTCTAAGGGTTATATCCTCAACACCCTTTGTCGTGGAATTGTCACGGCAGATGTCCTAGTGTGAGGACTTAGTCGTGAGACCAACGCATCTATGCGGTAGCTTGAGAGGGGTTTATTGGGATGAGAGACGCAACACACAAGACAAGAATTTAGACAGCTTCGGGCCCCGGGAAACATCATCCGGTAATAGCCCTACATGCTGTTTGTGGCTAGGTCTCATTATGATCATGAGAGAGTCGCCGGTAAGCCGACTCTTTGTGTCTAGCCCTAGAGATTGTTTCTTGTTTCTTGTCCCTCTTGGGGTGCCCTGCCCCTCCTTATATAAGTTAGAGGGGCGGGTTACATATGGAGTCCTAGTAGGATTAGGACTAGTCTATCTTTCTTTACAAGTTGAATACAAGTCCGGGTCTTGCTTCCTTATGAAGGAAATAATCCTCACGCCTTTCATCTTAAACCGGCCCACCAGGGTATAAGCCAGCCTGCTGGGCCTTGGGCCTTGTCGTCCGTCTGATCCGCCCGCCGAGTCTCTAGTGAATTACAATGTCCAAGCGGGTTACCCTATGAACCGCCATGTTCGGGCGGATCGCGAGTGAGTCGCCAAGCTCCAGCCAGGTCTCTGGTGAGTCGCCAAGTCCGGCCGGGTCATACCGCGGGGTATATCCCCGACATTAGCCCCTAGTTTAATTTGGATTTATCCATGTTAAACTGATCCTGCAACATAAACACAAGAACAAATTTGACAGGTTGTGCTCCGGGTTAAATATTCTTGTAAGCCGGCACCTGATCATCCTTAAGTCCTTGACATTTTCTCCTGAAATATCCGGGTCAATATTGGTCTTGAAATATCCAGCTTCATAATCCATTTGCTGACATTGGCTCTTGTAAAGAAATATTATAAGAAATAATCCATTTGATTCGGGCTTCAATGCTCTGATTTGACAAAAATATTGGTCTTGAAATATCCAACTGATATTCAGCCGGCTTAAAGATGTATATTCTTGCCGACGATTGCCAAAATTGTCGGGTTATAAATAAATGATGCCGGGTCATGATTGTTGCAGACACCGGGTTAATCTGGTCTACTCCAAACTGAGAATTTGAAGATTTTTTTCTCCCTTATATGCATATTACCTGTAGCCCCCAAGTCTTAAGGGGAGAACATAGTGATAACTTAAGACTTGCTTCAATATAAGTGTTGCAACCTTGAAGAAATCCGGTTTATTCATCTCAATCATTAGTCATAAACTGAATATTCCACATTCCACATATGTAGCCCCCAAGTGCCGGGTTGTCATGCTTGCAGCAACCTGGGACTTGTAATTGCCTTATGCTCATAAAAATTTCAACCAGTGTAGCCCCCAAGGGCCGGGTCATTATGCAATAATGAGCAGGGACTTTGTAAATATGATCATGTAAACTTGACCAGCAACATGTAGCCCCCAAGGGCCGGGTCAGTAAGATATTACCGAGCTGGGACTTTGTATATGATTCATCGATAATAACAGCATATGATGTGATCTCCACCATGGGGCTTGAACCCACGTCCATAAGGTTAAGAGCTTTGTACTCTACCAACTGAGTAGTGGATCTTTCAATATAATGGATTAAGGCTTGTGTACCTTGAATTTTCGACAAGAGCAATTGGTAGCCCCCAAGGGCTGGCTCATTTAGAATGTGATGAGTCGGGTCTTCAATAAGTTGAACAAAAAATGACTTTGCATTAGCCCCCAAGTGCCATGGTACATGCTGGCAGTAACATGGGACTTGCATATTCGATGTAATATCAATTTGAATAATGTAGCCCCCAAGTGCCGGGTCGTAAGCCTGCAGCGACTCGGGACTATTCCTTCCATTGTAGAGTAAATCATATCCATTGATAAAATAATAGCCATTGCGCCAAAGCGACTTTGAATACCTCATATGTTGATAAGTAAATCCGGAGTTTAAATACCCGGCGGCTCTTGGCCGATGGCGATTTAATACGCCTCCATTGTAAGCCGGAATTTTTATAATCCGGCGGCTTATAGCCTTTGAGAACATCAAGAATTGATAACCCTTTTGAGACTCGAATTTCAATCTTTGATGATGGGCTTGAACTTAATCATTTATGTAAGTCATAGCTCTGTAAATCCTGCACAGAGTTTAAACAACATATGCCCTGGCGACTTAACGTCAAAAGCCAGGGCGGGTAACCACCCAAATGTAGTCTTATCCTGCACACAAGTAGATCACAAGATCCCTTGGCGGTTTACCGCAGGGCGGGTCATAATATCTCACATATAACCACTGTGATATTGAATTTGTACTGCCGGTTTACATGACCTGTGCAGTAAGGGTGATAACCCAATCTTTAGAAATCAAGACTTCCAAATGTTTATGATTGTCATATGATGGCGACTTATCAACCAAAGTCAAGCCAGGTTAATCGAAGCCACATATATGCTTCAGATATGATCATAAGAACTTCAAATAAAATTCAAAAAATTGTTTGCAAAAAGAGACTTCAAAAATTTTGAGGCTTCTGATTCGAATACGATCAGAAAACCGTCCCAAAGAGGTTAAGCTAAGATTCGAATACGATCATATAGCCCCCAGTGGCTTTGGCGTTGCCGATCAAGAGGGTACCGACAGCTATGTTCTCTTTGGTTCGAATACGACCTATGTTTGAACAGAAAGCCCCCAAATGACCTTGAGAGTTGTTTAACGACGCTGATTCGAATACGATCCACGTCGGTTCCCAAAAGGGGTTGAGCTATGATTCGAATACGATCAAGAAGCCCCCTAGTGAGCTCAGCAGTGTGCCGATCAAGAGGGTACCGACAGCTATGTTCTCTTTGGTTCGGATACGACCTATGTTTGAACAGGAAGCCCCCTAGTGATCTTGAGAATATTTAACGACTCTGATTCGAATACGATCAGGGTCACACCAAAAGGGTTAAGCTAAATTCGAATACAATCAGCTCCCAACGGTCATTAAAGTAGGGTACTTATGTTTGAGTTGTGCTTTGTAACAGACTCTCCTTGGTCCCTTTAATTTTTCTTGAGAACTCGAACTTTGCGAGAGATAAAATCTTTTTAAAACCGGAAGTTCTTAAACGGGATATTAAGAGTTTCAAAGCTTGGTGATAGACAAATTTACCTTGAACCGGGTTTTGAACCGGATTTGAGATCTTCAAAGCTTTGTGGAAGACAAATTTCATTTGAACCGGATTTTAAACCGGACATTAAGAGCTTCAGTGCTTTGTGGGAGATGTCAAGTCTCTTGATAAGGATCTAAACCGGAATCCTTCTTTTTAAGCCAGAAATTTTTCTGACGGTCTTTAAATTTTTACCAATATGGCGGTAGCCTCCGGGACCGGGTTATTTCTTTCCTCCAATGACCCGGAGTTCTTGAATGCATTGAAACCGACCAATGCTGCCGAGTCATATCATTGTAACCCCTGAGTCTCAAGACGACTCGAGGAGTTGGCTTTGAGATTCTCCATATTGACCATAGCATAAGGTGTATATCATTGGTGTTGATAGTGCGATGTGAATCCACAGAAGGTTGAGGTGACTGCGGCGGGTTATAAATGATCCTGTATGAGCCGTGTCAGCAACTCGGCCAATAGTCCCTTCCAACTGGTTGTTTGAAGTTAACCAAACTATAGTGGCGGCGACTTGTGCGCCTGCCCATTTGAACCAACCAGTGTAGACGGCGGCTGATAATACATGATAATTTGCCTCCAATTTTGTTGGAAGAAAAACCAGGCTTCCCAAGCAGTGACTTGCTCATACTCGATAATCAGCTCACGCAGACGGGTGCGGCCCGGTATGTTGATATAGACCAGGCCGCAAGAGGCAGATGGTAAAAACAACCGTAGCATCAAAGGTCGTACAGACAGATGAGTTGGTCACGACGTTGTAAACCGGTGTGGTCGGGCGAGTCAATCGCCTGCGCGGTAAGCCGCGCGGATGGGCGAGTCAACCACGTCGTGTTGATGTAGTGAACAATTGTCCTACATCAAAAACATCGCAAGCCAGAGTAATTGCTCTTTTTTAAAGAAAACAATATATAATATATAAAAATTTACTGGATTGATTTCACCTGATATGTTAGGCCAGAAAATATCCACCGCGGAGTTGATCATCACCACGGTGAAGCTGAAATCAGTCACGGCCGAGTCGGCCGCGGGAACAGACAGACGGGTCGGCCGCGGCGTTGTAAGCCGGTGCGGTCGGGCGAGTCAATCGCATGAGCGATAAGCCACGCGGACGCTGAGTCGGCCGCGGGGGCGGACGGGTAAGTTGTCCGTCACATTGTAAGGCGGCGCATTGATGTAAACCAGACCGCAGGGGTGGTGGCTTGCGCCCACCTGTTGACCAGTAAGCGGTCGCAGATGCCGTTGCATGATGATGCTACCGCACACTCCATGGATACGGCATTACACCATCTTTATGATGAATCCTTGTCCTGCACATAAAAGTGTACATAGCAAAGCGATTGTTTTTTGACAAAAAACAATATGCGCTTAATAAAATAATCTTAGATGGATATCACCTGATTTGTTCGGATGACCGATGATCCATTCAACGCAACAAAAAACGGCTCTGGTAGACCGGTAACCCATGGCGGGTCAACACAGCAGAAGCGACTCAACGCAGCACCGGCAGCTCGAGGCACGGCGGGTCTCAGCTCACGGCGGGTTGAGGTGTGGCGGTTCAAGGTCACAGCGGGGGGACTCGCAGGCTCAGGCGAGGCCGTTTTAAAGATGGTTGGCAGCGGCGCGGTGACTCGCCACGGTGTGCCGAAACAGAAGCAGCGTAGTGGGAGAAACAGCCGGTCTGTTGATTTTGACCGTGATGTGAAGCTCGCGGGGCGGCCACGAAGGCGCTGGGACGGAGTGGCTCCGATGTGCGAGACGTGCCACCACAAGGACGCACGTAGGAGAAGACCAGAGGGGCATCGAAGTCGGGTCCGCGGCGGCTCTGGAGATGGCGAGTGTGCGGGAGGCAAGGCCGTGCTGGCCAGCAGAAAATGGCGAGGTGCCGGCGACTTAGCATAAAACCGCGGGTCAGAGGCGGCTCGGAGTTGAGTCCATGTCCTGCCTCTGGTCGTTGTTCGTTTGACAATTCCCTTTGAGTGCTCCTTTAAAATTTCCTTCATCACACGTGGTGTCGTGCCAGGCAACAGCATGGCCGGACTAAAAATCCACTAGACCTTGATTTTTAATGCTCCTGTAGATCTTGGGGACTGCGTGTGAGCTGACTATTAAAACCTTCAAATTCATGCACGTACAGTGGATGTACTAGTTGATGCTACGTGTAGAAGGTAAGGTAATCTATCAGGCTTTGTTTTTCGCGTTGATCAGCACTTGGACCCTTGATCAACAGTTGGGTTGATCCGGAGACTTCACAGGGCTGAAGCAAACTGTCTTGATCGCCGCTGTACCAACAGATGGCGCTCGTGACGCGTGTTTGGCTGTCTTTGATCACCTCGGACTTGGACAGCTATATATGGACCAGCAGAAGCGACCTGGCGGATCGGACACGGCGGCTAGATTTGACAGCGGCATAGTAGAAATTCGAGTCGGCCTCGGTGTACTGCTGCAGCAGAAACTAACCCGGACTCAACGGATCATCTAATTGTGGCGGCGCTCACCATGCAACTCTAATCTTTCTTAAATTCAGACCTCGTACGAGTATTAGATCTGACTGCTCGCTTTGGAGACAATGTAAATCCTTCCACGACGATTCTTCTTTCATCCGAAGAAATTGTCAACTTCTCGACCCTTGAAATTGATCCCTCCAAGAACTCATCACCACCGTGCGCAGCCCCACGGTGGGCGCCAACTGTCGTGGAATTGTCACGGCAGATGTCCTAGTGTGAGGACTTAGTCGTGAGACCAACGCATCTATGCGGTAGCTTGAGAGGGGTTGATTGGGACGAGAGACGCAACACACAAGACAAGAATTTAGACAGCTTCGGGCCCCGGGAAACATCATCCGGTAATAGCCCTACATGATGTTTGTGGCTAGGTCTCATTATGATCATGAGAGAGTCGCCGGTAAGCCGGCTCTTTGTGTCTAGCCCTAGAGATTGTTTCTTGTTTCTTGTCCCTCTTGGGGTGCCCTGCCCCTCCTTATATAAGTTAGAGGGGCGGGTTACATATGGAGTCCTAGTAGGATTAGGACTAGTCTATCTTTCTTTACAAGTTGAATACAAGTCCGGGTCTTGCTTCCTTATGAAGGAAATAATCCTCACGCCTTTCATCTTAAACCGGCCCACCAGAGTATAAGCCAGCCTGATGGGCCTTGGGCCTTGTCGTTCGTCTGATCCGCCCGCCGGGTCTCCAGTGAATTACAATGTCCAGGCGGGTTACCCTATGAACCGCCATGTTCGGGCGGATCGCGAGTGAGTCGCCAAGCTCCAGCCAGGTCTCTGGTGAGTCGCCAAGTCCGGCCGGGTCATACCGCGGGGTATATCCCCGACACCCTTCCTCCTCTCCTCCGCTGCGCCTCCTCCCGCCGGAGAGCTCGAAGCTCAGCCCCGGTCCCGATCCAATCTGATTTGAGCTCGAGGTTGACTTTTGCCGAACCCTAAAAATTCTCCAAGTCTACAATATTTTACAGCATGTGCCCTTGTTCATAGCATCGTAACTCCCTGCATATAGCTCCTTTTCGCGCGTGTAAAATATCGAAATGTGCGTCTCGTGATGCTCTACATTTTGTTCATTTGCACCATGTTCATTAGAGGCCATCTTGATGCCCAAATCTCTGGTGCAAGAGTGCTAGTTGCTGTTATCTGCTGGTTCTTATCAGAACTTGGAGATTTGTTATTTTTGTATCATTTAATCTGTGCATCTTATGGGCATGAGCTCTACATGTGTTTTGTTGTATGCCATGCCATCTTTCTAGTGGTATATCCTATGTATTTTTGTGATCTCTGTGTTGACTAGCACAAGCATGCAAACTAGGCTCCGTAATGTTTCTGATTTCAGGGACTTGGTGATTTCTCCAAGTCTTTGTCTGCTGTTATTTTGTTGCCGTGTAAACTTGATGCTACAGAGAGATCCATGCATATTTTGGTGATGTTCATTAAGGATGTTTTGTAGATATTGTTGTAACTGATCCATTCCTGCCATTGTTTGCATTTATGGAGTACCATAGCATGACTCGATCTTGCTCTACTTTTGCTATAAAATATTTCTGGCAGATTCTTAACATGATATTCATTTTTACCAAGCTTGTTGTAGTTGATCCATACATGGTATGCTTTTGTTCTTGCCATGGATAGCTTCATAAGCATGCCATCCTGCTGTAGGTATGCTTTTTTGGTCATGTATTGCTATGTGGTGAGTGCATCAAGCTCACCAAGATGCCTTCATATTATTGTTTCTGCCATGCTCTGTTTTCTGCCGAGTCTGAAACCTGTTAACGAAACTTGCTATGTTTACATGCTTTCCATAATATCTTCTGGTCCTTTTTGGCTTATGGTCAGTAAGGGACTTTTGTCATCTGCATTTAGTAGAATACTGCCATGCCTTGTTTTGCCATGTTAATTTCCTTTAGCATGTTGATTTCGTGCTCTGAACATTGCTACCTGATACTGTTTCAGACATGTCCATTATTCACCAAGTCTGTGAACCTGTTATCTTTTGCACTTTTGCCATGCTTGTTTGAACCTGTTATGTTGTGAACTAGCTGTAGCTCATTGTTCATCTTTTGTCAAGCATCTCCTGTAGATTACTTTCATATGCTTTGTTGCTATGTTGGAGTAATGTAGCATTGTTACTTGTTGCATTTTAAGTGCTATCATGCTGTTAATCGCAGATTCGTGCCATTCTTGGTTTGCTTGCCATTTGCAAACCGTGCATCCGTTTCCGGTGATCTTTATATCGATTTCAACCGAAATCATCTCACCTTTCCAGTGGCATGCTTGGTTTGCCAAGTTACTGCCTTGTTCATCATTTTCCTTCCGGAGCACGCATATGCATCGCATATCATATCTCGCATATCATACATGTTTTGCATCATGTTGCTTGTACATTTCTCGTGATTGATTGTGGTTCCGTTGCTTGTGTTCTTGTCTTGGGTAGAGCGGGGAGACGACTTCGTGAACGAGGAACCTGTTGAGTACGCTTACGAGGATCAAGCTTTCGACAACTCTGAGAACCTTGCAGGCAAGATGACCACCCCTCGAAATCACTTCTATCTTTGCTTTGCTAGTTGTTCGTTCTATTGCCATGCTGCGCTACCTACCACTTGCTATATCATGCCTCCCATATTTGCCATGTCAGCCTCTAACCATCCTTTCCTAGCAAACCGTTGTTTGGCTAAGTTACCGCTTTTGCTCAGCCCTTCTTATAACGTTGCTAGTTGCAGGTGAAGTTGAAGTTGGTTCCATGTTGGAACATGGATATTTTGGGATATCACAATATCTCTTATATAATTAATGCACCTATATATTTTGGTAAAGGGTGGAAGGCTCGGCCTTATGCCTGGTGTTTTGTTCCACTCTTGCCGCCCTAGTTTCTGTCATGCCGGTATTATGTTCCTTGAGTTTGCGTTCCTTACGCAGTTGGGTGATTTATGGGACCCCCTTGACAGTTCGCCTTGAATAAAACTCCTCCAGCAAGGCCCAACCTTGGTTTTACCATTTGCCACCTAAGCCTTTCCCCCCGGGTTTCGCGAGCCCGAGGGTCATCTTTATTTTAAACCCCCAAACCAGTGCTCCTTCGAGTGCTGGCCCAAACTGGGCGATGTCCGGCGCCCCCTGGGCAACCAGGGTCTATGCCAACCCGACGTCTTGCCCATCCGGTGTGCCCTGAGAACGAGATATGTGCAGCTCCTATCGGGATTTGTCGGCATATTCGGGTGGCTTTGCTGGTCTTGTTTTACCATTGTCGAAATGTCTTGTAAACCGGGATTCCGAGACTGATCGGGTCTTTCCGGGAGAAGGTTTATCCTTCATTGACCATGAGAGCTTATGGTGGGCTAAGTTGGGACACCCCTGCAGGGTATTATCTTTTGAAAGCCGTGCCCGCGGTTATGAGGCAGATGGGAATTTGTTAATGTCCGGTTGTAGAGAACTTGTCACTTGACCCAATTAAAATACATCAACTGTGTGTGTAGCCGTGATGGTCTCTTCTCGACGGAGTCCGGGAAGTGAACACGGTTTGAGTTATGAATGACGTAAGTAGGAGTTCAGGATCACTTCTTGGTCATTACTAGATGACGACCGTTCCGTTGCTTCTCTCCTCGCTCTCATTTGCGTTTGTCAGCCACCATATATGCTTATTGCCTGCTGCAGCTCCACCTCATTACACCATCCTTTCCTATAAGCTTAAATAGTCTTGATCTCGCGGGTGTGAGATTGCTGAGTCCTCGTGACTCACAGATTCTACCAAAACAGTTGCAGGTGCTGACGATGCCAGTGCAGATGATGGGATCGACCTCAAGTGGGAGTTCGATGAGGAACATGGTCGTTACTATGTGTCTTTTCCTGATGATCAGTAGTGGAGCCCAGTTGGGACGATCGGGGATCTAGCATTTGGGGTTATCTTATTTTTTCATTTGGATCTTGACCGTAGTCGGTCTATGTGTGTATTTTGGATGATGTATGGATTATATTTATGTATTGTGTGAAGTGGCGATTGTAAGCCAACTCTTTATCCCATTCTTGTTCATTACATGGGATTGTGTGAAGATGACCCTTCTTGCGACAAAACCACAATGCGGTTATGCCTCTAAGTCGTGCCTCGACACGTGGGAGATATAGCCGCATCGTGGGCGTTACATTAACGAGAGGAAAACGGACACGACCGTTGTCGTGCAGAGATGGGTAGTAATAGAATCCTGGGTGATGATGCATTTCAACCTCGGTATAACGAAGCTCGACAAGGACCTCAAATGCGACAAACTGGACAGCCTGAGAAGCGGTGGAGGTGTAACCGCTGTGAGAAGTGCGAGTGTAAGAGCCGGAATCGGTACTGGTGCGCAGAGTAACCACTGCGTGATACTCATACACTGAGTCTGCTAGACGCTCCCGGTACACACGGTAGACTGGTTCGTCTCCGTGAGGGAATAGCCGACGCCACACGTTGTGGAGAAGGTGCGGTGACGTGTACGACATCAACTGCAACTGGCACGGATACGGCACCGGAGCCATCTACACTCACAACCATTAACAGGTTAGCATAAAAATAATAATCAAATGACTACAATGCAACAACCAGCTATAACTGCTACCGACACTCACATTTACTCGTGTCTAGCGTCCAGTTAACACGTCGTAGTCTAACGTGGCCTACAGTCAGCGCGGCTCTGATGCCAACCGTTGTGGCACCCCGGCTCAGAGCGACCGGTTTTACCCTGCATTCCCAGCCCAGAGATCATGTCTTCTGGCAACACACAACATATTGGTATAGAAAACAACCGCTTTATTGATGCTAGCAGAGCAGAGTTCATATTACAACAGTGGTCGAGGCCAAGCGGCACACTCGGTGCGGCGGAACAATATGTACATTATTTAGTGAACATAAAGGGGCCTCGACTCGAACAACTACGTGGCAGCGGAATAACATCGTAGCGGAAGCTCCATATCACAGAGACACTGATGTGGACACGATCTAGACGCGAACAGCGCTCCTTTCCAACGAGACTTTCCTGAAATCTGGCATGACACGCCAGGTCAGTACATTGAATGTACTTGCAAGCTCACAACAAGCATAATCATAATGACAAACAATATCATGATATTTAACCAATTATTAATAATGCAACATTATATGTCAACATGCTATGATCAAGCCCAAACGTCCCTCAGGACAGCTTACCAACTGTGGTCATCTCTGGACCACAAACACACCACCATAGTGGTCTTTCTCAAGAACAACTCGTGATCCTTACGGCGATCACAACCACGACCATCATTTGGTCCCAAATACCTCGATGGCCTTTCTGCCATCCATTGACAATGCAAAGTTCATAGCTTAGTGTGCAATTTTTATTAAATGTTGACTCGTGGTGGGACCTAGTACGAGGTGTCCGTGACCGTGGACTCGGCTATCGATAAATTATACACTCTGCAGAGGTAGCACACTGTACCCACACCACGGAACCCATGGCCTCGCGTTCCCATTCGGGTGGACCAACGGCATTCCGACAAAACCCCTCCATTGCCATAGCACTCTCCCGGCCACTCCGACCCAAATCCCCAACGGGCTGGTCCTGGGTGGCCCCGTGTCTACCAAAGACACCCCGACCACCGGCGTGGTCAAAACACTCCCACTCGGGGACTCGGTACCATAATCTCATCAACGAGCACACAAGAGTATGTGTGCTTACCGGGCCAGGGCAAACACGACATAATCTTCCCTAGATGGAGGCACCGACCAGAGGCCGTGTGAATGGACCGAATCAAGGCCTTCCCACAAGGCAAATGTGGTTGCACTGGAAAGAAACTCGATTCAGCGGCACCATGACCCAGTCAACGGTATATTCAAGTTGAGTTATATTCAGGATTAACTTTAAACAAAAATGACCGGTGTCATAGCATGCCATGAAATGCAAAACAACACATGCATCACATATTGATAAAAATGACCGACGTCATCCATATGCACACCAAGCATAAACGTCAACAACTCATATTACTCTACTTGCTCAAAATGACTCACAACTTAACCAAAATATTTTGCAACAAGTTTTATTAATTTCCTACGCAAGAAAGTAACTCCGATAAATTTTTCATATGCTTGACCAAAAGATATCATTATCAACAACTCTTAATTTCTTTATCACTAAGTTGGGTTCAAACATTCTGTAATACAAGTAATATGATTAAACAAGTATTTAACAGAATATTTTCTAACAAATTTTTATCAATTTAAGAATGCAAACACAAAGCTTTAAATAATTAATAACATGCATAACAAAAGTATTTCTAACATCACCTCAAATAAATTTTAACTTGCTTTACCCACTTAAACTAGTTTCAACTATTCTGTAAATCAAGCATAACAACTGACCAATACTTAACAGAATACAAATAATTCAATAATTATTTAAATGCATGGGTTAATCATTTCATTTAAGTGAGAAAATCACAAATATTGAAATGGCATCATAAAAATGTTGCTGTGGCTTGCCTTAGTGCAGATGAGGTTCACAAGCCTCCTGGTGATCCTCAAGACAAGCCTCACCTTCTGAAAATAATTTTAAACACAAAAAGAAAATATCAAGAACACTTCTGAAATTCACCAGAAATTCTAAACAGCTCAGAAAAATCTCATCTTTGGTGAGCTGTTAGATTTCCTTTCAAAGAACACAATGCAAAAGGAATCATCTCATTTGGACTTATGGTTAAAAGGTTAAAATTGTTTGAAGCTCTCTGGAATATAAATGAATTTGAATAAAAAGAAACAGCTGGGGGTGACGTCGAAGGCGTAAAGCCCAGGGGCGCCACCACTCTTACCGCTTCGCACATGTACTGAGTGGCTGACTAGCGGGCCCCGCAAGTCTGGGGGGAAGAGGGAGAGAGAAACAGAGAGGGCCGCGGCTTCGCCTCTCTCTCCGGCGACGAGGGCTCCTTGGCCCAAACGAGAGGGAGGGATTGAGAGAGGGGACGATGGCGCACTTGCCCGTACCCGTAGCGTGGCTAGGGGTGGTCGGACGGCGTCGGAAACTAGCTCGCAAGCGGAGGCATAACATGGAGGTCGCCGGAGTTGAGGAAGACAGCGAGCAGAGGTCACTCCAGAGGCTCCAAGTGGGCGAGATGGCCTCACCGGAGATAGGCGGAGGCCTTGGAGGGGTCGCCCAGGCCTGGGAGGGGATGGAGCTACCGCGGCGACCAGAGGGGATCGCCGGCGAGCTCGAGCTCGGGGACGGCGGCCCGAGGCCTGCCCGGCCGGGCTACGGCTTCCTACTCGATCGTGGGGTGTGTGTGAGTGCTGGATGGTTCTCGAGGAGGCTGGGGGTGGCTCTATTTATAGGCGAGCGGCGAGGGTGCTTCGGGCTCCGTCGGTGGACACCTGTCCACGGTGCCCGGCGACGAGCGGCGTCAGTGAGAGGGGAGAAGGCGACGGAGGTCACGCGGCCACTGTGGGCGAGCGGAGACGAGCACAGGATCATGGGGATGGCGACGAGCACAGTGCGCTCCGCACTGTTGGTCTGGCCGGACCTTGCCCGTGCTCGCTGCGGCGAGCTCTGGCGTCGGCGAGTGCCAGGGAGGAGTTAAGGACGTCAAGACGATGATGGTGGCGGGGTTTGGCATGGTTGGGCAGGTGGGGGAAGCGAGCACGCTCGAACAGAGCGCTCGGCGTCACCCAAAGCGCTCGGCGTCACCTCAGGCCAGCCTTCGTCCAAAAATCATGTCTGGCATGTTGTTCGTGGTAGTTTTGAAGTTTACCACGGTTTGGTTTGGATCCAGGTGCAGTAGAGAAGATTTTACCAGCCAGGTAATTTTCTGGTCAGTAACTTTGTGATGTTACTATGGTCAAATGGCTGGGAGTTTGGGGCTATGCTTTGGAGGCTAGTTATAAGTTACTAAGGTAAAGATGCACAAGAAAGTTCAAGTCAAATGTAGCAAGAAAAATGGTAGTTGTTGTAGAAACCACCATTTCTGTCCAGAACAGAAAAGATTTTCTGTAGCAAAAATATTCCAAAAAGTGATGAAATATTTTTGCTCAGGGAGGTGCCCTAGGGTCCCTAGAATATTTTTGAATTATCTTAGAATTTTCTGAGCCATAAAAATTAGGGTTGCCTTGAAGCAAACAGATCTGGCTTAGGGTTTTGGAGAGAAAATGAATATTTTTCATTTAAGAAAATATTCCAAAGGTTATTTTGTGGTGGATCAGAAGTGAAGTGATGGTTTGGGAGAGAAGTGAACACTTGGGTGAAGGCCAAGGATGCCCAAGTGTTTAAGTCCAAATGAAAAGATTCAGAAACTCCAAGTTTCAAAAACTTTCAAATGAAATTTCAAGCAAATAAGAAAGGGCAAAAACCAGGCTGTCACAAGTATCGAGTTGTAATATTGAGTTGTAAGTAAATAAAAGTGTGATGATCATCATTATTAGAGTATTGTCCCGTGAAAAAAAAAGAGAAAGGCCAAATAAAAAAAGGAAGAGAAAGGCCAAAAAAGGAAAGGCCCAAAAAAAGAAAAAAAAGAAGGGATAATGTTACTATCCTTTTACCACACTTGTGCTTCAGAATAGCAACATGTTCTTCATATAGAGAGTCTTTTGAGTTATCACTTTCATATACTAGCGGGAATTTTCATTATAGAACTTGGCTTGTATATTCCAATGATGGGCTTCCTCAAATGCCCTAGGTCTTCATGAGCAAGCAAGTTGGATGCACGCCCGCTTAGTTTCAGTTTGAGCTTTCATACACTTATAGCTCTAGTGCATCCGTTGCATGGCAATCCCTACTCCTCACATTGACATCAATTGATGGGCATCTCCATAGCCCGTTGATTAGCCGCGTCGATGTGAGGCTTTCTCCTTTTTGTCTTCTCCACACAACCTCCCCCATCATATTCTATTCCACCTATAGTGCTATGTCCATGGCTCACGCTCATGTATTGCGTGAAAGTTGAAAAGGTTTGAGAATGTCAAAAGTATGAAACAATTGCTTGGCTTGTCATCGGGGTTGTGCATGATTTGAATATTTTGTGTGGTGAAGATGGAGCATAGCCAGACCATATGATTTTGTAGGGATAACTTTCTTTGGCCATGTTATTTTGAAAAGACATGATTGCTTTGTTAGTATGCTTGAAGTATTATTGTCTTAATGTCAAATGATAGACTATTCCTTTGAATCACTCGTGTCTTAATATTCATGCCATGATTAGATTACATGATCAAGATTATGCTAGGTAGCATTCCACATCAAAAATAATCTTTTTTATCATTTACCTACTCGAGGACGAGCAGGAATTAAGCTTGGGGATGCTGATACGTCTCCGTCGTATCTATAATTTTTTATTGTTCCATGCCAATATTCTACAACTTTCATATACTTTTGGCAACTTTTATACTATTTTTGGGACTAACATATTGATCCAGTGCCAGTTCCTGTTTGTTGCATGTTTTTTGTTTCGCAGAAATATCAAACAGAGTCCAAACGGGATAAAAACTGATGGAGATTTTTTTTGGAACATATGTAATTTTTGGGAAGAAGAATCAACGCGAGACTGTGCCCGAGGGGGCCACGAGGCAGGGGGGCGTGCCCCAGGGGGATGGGCGCGCCCCTGACTGTAACACCCCGGATGTAACTTTCCATATTTGCAACTCCAACTCTTGCCATTTTCGGCTATGTGTTATGATATTCCCTTCGTAGTCGGGTTTTGTCTTTCGTTTTGCATTTTGTCCATGTCATGCATTTCATATCATGTCATCATGTGCATTGCATTTGCATACGTGTTCGTCTCATGCATCCGAGCATTTTCCCAGTTGTCTGTTTTGCAATCCGGGGCTCCCATCTCATCCGGTGCACCCCTCTTGTTTTCTTTTCATGAGCGGGTGTTGAACGTTCTCGGAATGGACCGAGGCTTGTCAAGTGGCCTTGGTATACCACCGGTAGACCACCGGTCAAGTTTCGTTCCATTTGGAGGTCGTTTGGTACTCCAACGGTTAACCGGGTAACCGCAGATGCCTTCTGTGTGTTGCAGCAAAACCCCCTCTCTAAACAGCCCAAAACCCACAAAACTCTCTTCCATGCTGTAGGCCGTTCGATCACGATCGTGTGGGCGAAAACCGCACTCCGTTTGGACTCTCCTAGCTCCCTCTAGCTATATATATATATGCGTACCCTCCCGAAAACATTCGCAGTCCAACCCTCACCCTATCCCTCCGCGCCGCCGGACGCGTCCGCTCCCGGCCGGACGCTTCGCGCCGCCGCCCCGGACCAGTGGCCGCCCGCCACATG
>NC_057799.1:119727670-119759061 GCF_018294505.1 Triticum aestivum
GGCCGTCGCTCGCCTCACCGTCCACCGCCGCCGCCCGTCATCTCGTCCGGCGCCGGCCAGCCCCGCCGCCGCCGACGGCTGGATCCGGCCCGGTCGCCCCTCGCCGGCGCCTCGTCCCCTCCCTCCGGCGGCGTCCTCCCGCTACTCCGGCCTCCTCTCCGGCGGGCCGCACCGCCGCTCGGGAACCCTAGCCCGATCCGATCTGAACAGTCCGCCGGAGGTTGACTTTCCCGAGACCCCGAAATCCTCCAAGTCATTTTCTGTCTCAGTACATGCCCTAGTTCATAGCATCATAACTCTCTGTATATAGCTCCGTTTCACGCGTGCAATATATCGAAATGTTCTTCTTGTGATGATCTTCATTTTGTTCAATTGCACTATGTTCATTAGAGTCCATCTTGATGCCCAAATCTCTGGTGCAAGAGTGCTACTTGATGTTATCTGTTGTTACTTAGCAGAACTTGGAGATTTGTTATTTTTGTATCATTTAATCTGCGCATCTTATGGGCATGAGCTCTACATGTGTTTTTTTGTATGCCATGCCATCTTTCCAGTGGTGTATGCCATGTATTTTTGTGATCTCTGTGGTGACTAGCACAAGCATGCAAACTAGGCTCCGTAATGTTTCTGATTTCACGGACTTGGTGATTTCTGTCTTTGTCTGCTGTTATTTTGTTGCCATGTAAACTTGATGCTACAGAGAGATCCATGCATATTTTGGAGATATTCATTAAGGATGTTTTATAGATATTGTTGTAATTGATCCATTCCTACCCTTGTTTGCAATTATGGAGTGCCGTAGCATGACTCAATCTTGATCTACTTTTGCTATAAAATATTTCTGGCAGATTGCTTACGTGTTGTTCAATTTTGCCAAGCTTGTTGTAGTTGTTTCATCCATGTTATGTACTTGCTCTTGCCATGGTTAGCTTCATAAACTTGCCATCTTGCTGTAGGTATACTTGTTTTGTCATGCATTGCTTTGTGGTGCGTGCATCAAGCTCACCAAGATGCCCTCATATTATTGTTTCTACCATGCTCTGTTTTCTGGCAAGTCTGGAACCTGATAACGAAACTTGCTACATTTACAAGGTTGCCATCATATCTTCTGGTCCTTTTTGGCTTATGGTCAGTAAGGGACTTTTGTCATATGCATTTAGTAGAATACTGCCATGCCTTGTTTTGCCATATTAAGTTCCTGTAGCATGTTGATTTCGTGCTCTGAACATTGCTACCTGATGCTGTTTTCTGCCATGTCCAGTAATTTCACTAAGTCTGTGAACCTGTTATCTTTTGCACTTTTGCCATGCTTGTTTGAGCTTGTTATGTTGTGACCTAGACGTAGCTCAGTGTTCATATTTTGTCAAGCATCTCCTGTAGATTACTGCCATGTGCTTCGTTGCTACGTTGGAGTGCTGTAGCATTGTTACTTGTTGCATTTTAAGTGCTATCATGCTGTTGAGCGTAGATTCGTGTCATTCTTGTTTTGCTTGCCATTTGCAAACCGTGCATCCGTTTCCGGTGATCTTTATATCGATTTCAACCGAAATCATCTCACCTTTCCAGTGGCATGCTTGGTTTGCCAAGTTACTGTCTTGTTCATCATTTTTCTTCCGGAGTACGCATATGCATCGCATATCATGTCTTGCATATCATACATGTTTTGCATCATATTGCTTGTGCATTTCCCGTGATTGATTGTAGTTCCATTGCTTGTGTTCTTGTCTTGGATAGAGCCGGGAGACGAGTTCGTGAACGAGGAACCTGTTGAGTACGCTTACGAGGATCAAGCTTTCGACAACTCTGAGAACCTTGCAGGCAAGATGACCACCCCTCGAAATCACTTCTATCTTTGCTTTGCTAGTAGTTTGTTCTATTGCCATGCTGCGCTACCTATCACTTGCTTTATCATGCCTCCCATATTGCCATGTCGGCCTCTAACCATCCTTTCCTAGCAAACCGTTGTTTGGCTAAGTTACCGCTTTTTGCTCAGCCCCTCTTATAGCGTTGCTAGTTGCAGGTGAAGTTGAAGTTGGTTCCATGTTGGAACATGGTTATGTTGGGATATCACAATATCACTTATTTAATTAATGCATCTATATATTTTGGTAAAGGATGGAAGGCTCGGCCTTATGCCTGGTGTTTTGTTCCACTCTTGCCGCCCTAGTTTCTGTCATACCGGTATTATGTTCCTTGAGTTTGCGTTCCTTACGCGGTTGGGTGATTTATGGGACCCCCTTGACAGTTCGCCTTGAATAAAACTCCTCCGGCAAGGCCCAACCTTGGTTTTACCATTTGCCACCTAAGCCTTTCCCCCGGGTTTTCGCGAGCCGGAGGGTCATCTTATTTTAACCCCCGGGCCAGTGTTCCTCTGAGTGCTGGTCCAAACTAGAGCACCGTGCGGGACCGTCCCTTGGCAACTTGGGTTATGTTGGTACCTGTACGCTTCGCTTATCCGGTGTGCCCTGAGAACGAGATATGTGCAGCTCCTATCGGGATTTGTCGGCACATTCAGGCGGCTTTGCTGGTCTTGTTTTACCATTGTCGAAATGTCTTGTAAACCGAGATTCCGAGACTGATCGGGTCTTTCCGGGAGAAGGTTTATCCTTCGTTGACCGTGAGAGCTTATGATGGGCTAAGTTGGGACACCCCTGCAGGGTATTATCTTTCGAAAGCCGTGCCCGCGGTTATGAGGCAGATGGGAATTTGTTAATGTCCGGTTGTAAAGAACTTGTCACTTGACCGAGTTAAAATACACCAATTGTGTGTGTAGCCGTGATGGTCTCTTCTCGGCGGAGTCAAGGAAGTGAACACGGTTTGAGTTATGAATGACGTAAGTAGGGGTTCAGGATCACTTCTTGGTCATTACTAGATGACGACCGTTCCGTTGCTTCTCTCCTCGCTCTCATTTGCGTTTGTTAGCCACCATATATGCTTATTGCCTGCTGCAGCTCCACCTCATTACACCATCATTTCCTATAAGCTTAAATAGTCTTGATCTCGCGGGTGTGAGATTGCTGAGTCCTCGTGACTCACAGATTCTACCAAAACAGTTGCAGGTGCCGACGATGCCAGTGCAGATGATGGGATCGACCTCAAGTGGGAGTTCGATGAGGAACGTGGTCGTTACTATGTGTCTTTTCCTGATGATCAGTAGTGGAGCCCAGTTGGGACGATCGGGGATCTAGCATTTGGGGTTGTCTTATTTTTATTTGGATTTTGACCGTAGTCGGTCTATGTGTATATTTAATGATGTATGAATTATATTTATGTATTGTGTGAAGTGGCGATTGTAAGCCAACTGTTTATCCCATTCTTGTTCATTACATGGGATTGTGTGAAGATGACCCTTCTTGCGACAAAACCACAATGCGGTTATGCCTCTAAGTCGTGCCTCGACACGTGGGAGACATAGCCGCATCGTGGGCGTTACACTGACCCTCGTGGACACCCTGTAAGGTGGTTGGTGCCCTTTTCGCCGCAAGAAAGCCAATATCCGGATAAAAGTCCTGTCCAAATTTAAGCCCAATCGGAGTTACGGATCTCCGGGAATATAAGAAACGGTGAAAGGGCAGAATCGAGAACGCAGAAATAGAAGGAAACAGAGAGAGATCCAATCTCGGAGGGGCTCTCACCCCTGTGCCGCCATGGAGGCCATGGACCAGAGGGGAAACCCTTCTCCCATCTAGGGGGAAGGTCAAGGAAGAAGAAGAAGAAGGGGGGCTCTCTCCCCCTCTCTCCCGGTGGCGCCGGAACGCCGCCGGGGCCATCATCGTCACCGCAGTCTACACCAACACCTCCGTCATCTTCACCAACATCTTCATCACCTTCCCCCATCTATCTACAGCGGTCCACTCTCCCGCAACCCGCTGTACCCTCTACTTGAACATGGTGCTTTATGCTTCATATTATTATCCAATGATGTGTTGCCATCCTATGATGTCTGAGTAGATTTTCGTTGTCCTATCAGTAATTGGTGAATTGCTATGATTGGTTTAATTTGCTTGTGGTTATGTTGTTGTCCTTTGGTGCCCATCATATAAGCGCATGTGTGGATCACACCATAGGGTTAGTTGTATGTTGATAGGACTATGTATTGGAGGGCAAGAGTGATAGAAGCTTCAACCTAGTATAGAAATTGATGCATACGGGATTGAAGGGGGACCAATATATCTTAATGCTATGGTTGGGTTTTACCTTAATGAACGTTAGTAGTTGCGGATGCTTGCTAATAGTTCCAATCATAAGTGCATAGAATTCCAAGTCAGGGATGACATGCTAGCAGTGGCCTCTCCCACATAAAACTTGCTATCGGTCTAGTAAAGTAGTCAATTGCTTAGGGACAATTTCGCAACTCCTACCACCACTTTTCCACACCCGCTATACTAACATTATTGTTTCTTTATCTATACAGCCCCTAGTTTTTATTTACGCGCTCTTTATTATCTTGCAAACCTATCCAACAACACCTACAAAGTACTTCTAGTTTCATACTTGTTCTAGGTAAAGCGAACGTTAAGCGTGCGTAGAGTTGTATCAGTGGTCGATAGAACTTGAGAGAATATTTGTTCTACATTTAGCTCCTCGTTGGGTTCAACACTCTTACTTATCTAAAGAGGCTAAAATTGATCCCCTATACTTGTGGGTTATCAATCCCGTTCATCAAATGACAACTCATGTCTATGGCTAGGAAACTTAACCATCTTTGATTAACGAGCTAGTCAAGTAGAGGCATACTAGTGACACTCTATTTGTCTATGTATTCACACATGTACTAAGTTTCCGGTTAATACAATTCTAGCATGAATAATAAACATTTATCATGACATAAAGAAATATAAATAACAACTTTATTATTGCCTCTAGGGCATATTTCCTTCGGCCCTCCCATTGGGCTTCGTTGTGCTCCTGGATGGAGTCCTCGAGCACCCGCCTCATGAGCTCCGCCTCCTCCTTGGCGGTCATCAGATGTGGGGATCCATCCATTAGGTCGGCACGTACCGTGGGGTATTCTTCTCCAGATTCTAGTTAAATGCTTCTAAATGCTGGGGGTCCATCCACTCGTCGGCCAATCACAAACGACATTTGCTACTACTCTCCCCGTCCTTCAAAGAGTGTACTTTTAATTTTATTGGGAGGTCAATTTTTTTATGTTTGATCATATTTACACAATAATACACCAATATTTATGCCATCAAATTAATAGCATTAGATTCATGATAAAATATATTTTCATCATATACCTATTTGGGTTCACAACATTGATATATTTTTACACAAACTCGTCAAACTTTGAGATAGTTTGACCCTCCAACAAAGTTGAAAGTACACTCTTTGAAGGACGGAGGGAGTATGATAGTAGTAGCTGGTTTTGGTGACCAAACCGGAGCTACCAGCTAACTGAAATACCGGCATATTCAGGTCATGGCGAAAGCCTGAAACCGATCACACGACGGTGCCTGAGAGCTTTTTTTAAAAGATGGAATAGATCTTTCCATTAAACATAATATCAAACCAGATCGTCGACAACCAGGGCCTGGAGCAAGGTAGGAGCACCGCCCGGTCATACAGCAGCCAACTTAGAGCATGATTAATAGTATAGCCACCTGCTGACTGTAAGATGTTGCCATGTCATCTACAGTCAACTTAATAGACAGCATGTATAATAGTTAGCTATATAGAAGTACTATTTTAATATCACATGACCCACCTTACACTCTCACAATGTTTTATGGAACCCGTGCTGCAACTGGCTGTTAATTTATAGTCTCGCTTCCCTTCTCTCTCCTCTTGTCTCTCATCCAACTAATATAATATAATATAATATTTATAGGAATTTTTTGCGTCGGTCTCACGTCAGGGGGGTCTCCGAGTCATCCACGAGGCAGGGGGCACGCCCAGGGGGTAGGGCGCGCCCTCCACCCTCGTGGATGGCTCGGGACTCTTCTGGCCCAACTATTTTACTCCGGGGGCTTCTTTTGGTCCATAAAAAATCATCAAAAATTGGCACGTCAATTGGACTCCGTTTGGTATTCCTTTTCTGTAAAACTCAAAAACAAGGAAAAACAAAAACTGGCACTGGGCTCTAGGTTAATAGGTTAGTCCCAAAAATCATATAAAATAGCATATAAATGCATATAAAACATCCAAGATGGATAATATAATAGCATGGAACAATCAAAATTTATAGATACGTTGGAGAAATACAAGCATCCCCAAGCTTAATTCCTACTCGTCCTCGAGTAGGTAAATGATAAAAACAGAATTTTGATGTGGAATGCAACCTAACATATTTATCAATGTAATCTTCTCTGTTGTGGCAAGAGTATTCATATCCATAAGTTTCAAAACAAAAGTTTAATATTGACATAAAAACAGTAATACTTCAAGCACACGAACAAAGAAATCACGTCTTCTCAAAATAACATGGCCAAAGAAAGCTATCCCTACAAAATCATATAGTCTGGCTATGCTCTATCTTCATCACACAAAATATTTAAATCATGCACAACCCCAGTTTCATCCAAGCATTTGTTTCATACTTTAGTATTCTCAAACTTTTTCAACTTTCATGCAATATATGAGTGTGAGCCATGGACATAGCATTATATGTGGAATAGAATGGTGGTTGTGGAGAAGACAAAAGGAGAAGATAGTCTCACATCAACTAGGCGTATCAACGGGCTATGGAGATGCCCATCAATAGATATCAATGTGAGTGAGTAGGGATTGCCATGCAACGGATGCACTAGAGCTATAAGTGTATGAAAGCTCAAAAGGAAACTAAGTGGGTGTGCATCCAACTTGCTTGCTCATATACAAGCCAAGTTCTATGATGGAAAATTCCCACTAGTATATGAAAGTGACAACATAGGAGACTCTCTATTATGAAGATCATGGTGCTACTTTGAAGAACAAGTGTGGTAAAAGGATAGCAGCATTGCCCCTTCTCTCTTTTTCTCTCATGTTTTCTCTTTTTTAGGGGCCCTCTCTTTTTTTGGCCTCTTTTATTATTATTATTTTATTATTTTTTGACCGGAGTCTCAACCCGACTCGTGGGGGAATCATAGTCTCCATCATCCTTTCCTCACTAGGACAATGCTCTAACAATGATGATCATCACACTTTTATTTACTTACAACTCAATACTTAGAACAAAATATGACTCTATATGAATGCCTTCGGTGGTGTACCGCGATGTGCAATGACTCAAGAGTGACATGTATGAAACAATTATGAAAGGTGGCTTTGCCACAAATACGATGTCAACTACATGATCATGCAAAGCAATATGACAATGATGAAGCGTGTCATAATAAACGGAACAGTGGAAAGTTGCATGGCAATATATCTCGGAATGGCTATGGAAATGCCATAATAGGTAGGTATGATGGTTTTCTTGAGGAAGGTATATGGTGGGTGTATGGTACCGACGAAAGTTGCGCGGCACAAGAGAGGCTAGCAATGGTGGAAGTGTGAGAGTGTGTATAATCCATGGACTCAACATTAGTTATAAAGAACTCATATACTTATTGCAAAAATCTACAAGTCATCAAAATAAAGTACTACGTGCATGCTCCTAGGGGAAGGGTTGGTAGGAGTTAACCATCACGCGATCCCGACCTCCACTCATAAGGAAGACAATCAATAAATACCTCATGCTCCAACTTCATCACATAACGGTTCATCATACGTGCAGGCTACGGGAATCACAAACTTTAACACAATTATCTCTCAAATTCACAACTACTCCACTAGCATGACTCTAATATCACCATCTTCATATCTCAAAACAATCATAAAGAATCAAACTTCTAATAGTATTCAATGCACTTTATATGAAAGTTTTTATTATATCCCTCTTGGATGCCTATCATATTAGGACTAAATTCATAACCTAAGAAAATTACCATGCTGTTTAAGACTCTCAAAATAATATAAGTGAAGCATGAGAGTTCATAAATTTCTTCAAAATAAAACCACCGTCGTGCTCTAAAAAGATCTAAGTGAAGCACTAGAGCAAATGACAAACTACGCCGAAAGATATAAGTGAAGATCAATGAGTAGTCGAATAATTATGCAACTATGTGAAGACTCTCTAACATTTAAGAATTTCAGATCTTGGTATTTTATTCAAACAGAAAGCAAAACAAAATAAAATAAAATGACGCTCCAAGCAAAACACATATCATGTGGTGAATAAAAATATAGCTCCAAGTAAGGTTACCGATGAACGAAGACGAAAGAGGGGATGCCTTCCAGGGCATCCCCAAGCTTAGGCTATTGGTTGTCCTTGAATATTACCTTGGGGTGCCTTGGGCATCCCCAAGCTTAGGCTCTTGCCACTCCTTATTCCATAGTCCATCGAATCTTTACCCAAAGCTTGAAAACTTCACAACACAAAACTCAACAGAAAACTCGTAAGCTCCGTTAGTATAAGGAAATAAAATCACCACTTTTAGTACTGTTGTGAACTCATTCTTCATTTATATTGGTGTAATATCCACTGTATTCCAACTTCTATATGGTTCATACCCTCCGATACTACTCATAGATTCATCAAAATAAGCAAACAACACATAGAAAATAGAATCTTTCAAAAACAGAACAGTCTATAGTAATCTGTAACTCTCGAATACTTCTGTAACTCCAAAAATTCTCAAATAAATTGGTGGACGTGAGGAATTTGTCTAATAATCTTATGCAAAAAGAATCAACTTAAAAACACTCTTCTGTAAAAAATCACAGCTAATCTCGTGAGCGCAAAGTTTTTTTTTACAGCAAGATCACATTAACTTTCACCCAAGTCTTCCCAAAGGTTCTACTTGGCACTTTATTGAAACAAAAGATATAAAACATTATTACTACAGTAGCTTAATCATGTGTACACACAAGAACAATAGGGGTAAATATTGGATTGTCTCCCAACAAGCGCTTTTCTTTAATGCCTTTTTAGCTAGGCATGACGATTTGAATGATGCCCACATAAAAGATAAGAATTGAAACATAAAGAGAGCATCATGAAGAATAGGACTAACACATTTAAGCCTAACCCACTTCCTATGCATAGGGTTTTGTGAGCAAACAATTTATGGGAACAAGAATCAACTAGCATATGAAGACAAAACAAGCATAACTTCAAAACTTTTAACACATAGAGAGGAAACTTGATATTATTGCAATTCCTACAAGCATATATTCCTCCCTCATAATAATTTTCAGTAGCATCATGAATAAATTTAACAATATAACCATCACATAAAGCATTCTTTTCATGATCTACAAGCATAGAAAATTTACTACTCTCCACATAAGCAAAATTCTTCTCATTCGGAATAGTGGGAGTATCATAAGAAACTCGAATACTATAAATTGTTTCCACATTAAAAGAGTAATGTTCAGAAAAAGGGTAATCATAATCATGACAAGTTTTGTAAATATAATCATCACTACTTTTTTATAACATAAGTATCATCACAATAATCATCATAAGTAGCAACTTTGGTCTCATCATAATCAATTGAAACCTCTTCCAAGAGAGTGGAATCATTACTAAATAAAGTCATGATCTCTCCAAATCCACTTTTATAATTATCACAATAAGATTCAACATCCTCCAAGATAGTGGGATCATTACTTCCTAAAGTTGACACTCTTCCAAACCCACTTTCATCAATATAATCATCAGAGGCATGCTATCATCATAATAAATTTGCTCATCAAAACTTGGGAGACTAAAAATAGCATCTTCATTAAACATAGCATCCCCAAGCTTGTGGCTTTGCATATCATTAGCATCATGAATATTCAAGTAATTCATACTAACAACATTGCAATCATGCTCATCATTCAAATATTTAGTGCCAAACATTTTAATGCATTCTTCTTCTAACACTTGAGCACAATTTTCCTTTCCATCATTTTCACGAAAGATATTAAAAATGAAGCATATGAGGCAAACTCAATTCCATTTTTTTGTAGTTTTCTTTTATAAACTAAACTAGTGATAAAACAAGAAACAAAAAAGATTCGATTGCAAGATCTAAAGATATACCTTCAAGCACTCACCTCCCCGGCAACGGCGCCAGAAAAGAGCTTGATGTCTACTACGCAACCTTCTTCTTGTAGACGTTGTGGGGCCTCCAAGTGCAAAGGTTTGTAGGACAGTAGCAAATTTCCCTCAAGTGGATGACCTAAAGTTTATCAATCCGTGGGATGTGTAGGATGAAGATGGTCTCTCTCAAACAATCCTGCAACCAGATAACAAAGAGTCTCTTGTGTCCCCAACACACCCAATACAATGGTAAATTGTATTGGCGCACTAGTTCGGCGAAGAGATGGTGATACAAGTGCAATATGGATGGTAGATATAGGTTTTTATAATCTGAAATAATAAAAGCAGCATGGTAACTAATGATAAAAGTGAGCGAAAACGGTATTGCAATGCGTTGAAACAAGGCCTAGGGTTCATACTTTCACTAGTGCAAGTTCTCTCAACAAGCATAACATAATTAGATCATATAACTATCCCTCAAGATGCAACAAAGAGTCACTCCAAAGTCACTAATAGCGGAGAACAAACGAAGAGATTATTGTAGGGTACGAAACCACCTCAAAGTTATTCTTTCCGATCAATCCATTGGGCTATTCCTATAAGTGTCACAAACAACCCTAGAGTTCGTAGTAAAATAACACCTTAAGACACAAATCAACCAAAACCCTAATGTCACCTAGATACTCCAATGTCACCTCAAGTATCCGCGGGTATGATTATACGATATGCATCACACAATCTCAGATTCATCTATTCAACCAACACAAAGAACTTCAAAGAGTGCCCCAAAGTTTCTATCGGAGAGTCAAGACGAAAATGTGTGCCAACCCCTATGCATAGATCCCCAAGGTCACGGAACCCGCAAGTTGATCACCAAAACATACATCAAGTGAATCAATAGAATGCCCCATTGTCACCACAGGTATCCCACGCAAGACATACATCAAGTGTTCTCAAATCCTTAAAGACTCGATCCGATAAGATAACTTCAAAGGGAAAACTCAATTCATCACAAGGAGATAGAGGGGGAGAAACATCATAAGATCCAACTATAGTAGCAAAGCTCGCGTTACATTAAGATCATGCCACATCAAGAACATGAGAGAGAGAGAGAGATCAAACACATAGCTACTGGTACATACCCTGAGCCCCGAGGGTGAACTACTCCCTTCTCGTCATGGAGAGCGCCGGGATGATGAAGATGGCCACCGGTGATGATTCCCCCCTTCGGCAGGGTGCCGGAACAGGGTCCCGATTGGTTTTTGGTGGCTACAGAGGCTTGCTGCGGCGGAACTCCCGATCTAGGTTTCTTTTCGGGGGTTTCTGTATTTATAGGAATTTTTGGCGTCGTTCTCACGTCAGGGGGGGTCTCCGAGTCATCCACGAGGCAGGGGGCACGCCCAGGGGGGTAGGGCGCGCCCTCCATCCTCGTGGATGGCTCGGGACTCTTCTAGCCCAGCTATTTTACTCCGGGGGCTTCTTTTGGTCCATAAAAAATCATCAAAAATTGGCACGTCAATTGGACTCCATTTGGTATTACTTTTCTGTAAAACTCAAAAACAAGGAAAAACATAAACTGGCACTGGGCTCTAGGTTAATAGGGTAGTCCCAAAAATCATATAAAATTACATATAAAACATCCAAGATGGATAATATAATAGCATGGAACAATCAAAAATTTATAGATACGTTGGAGACGTATCAATATTCTACGAAGATCTTTATCGGTCAAACCGCATAACAACATACGTTGTTCCCTTTGTCATCGGTATGTTACTTGCCCGAGATTCGATCGTCGGTATCATCATACCTAGTTCAATCTCGTTACCGGCAAGTCTCTTTACTCGTTCCGTAATGCATCATCCCGTAACTAACTCATTAGTCACATTGCTTGCAAGGCTTATAGTGATGTGCATTACCGAGAGGGGCCCAGAGATACCTCTCCGACAATCGGAGTGACAAATCCTAATCTCGATCTATGCCAACTCAACAAACACCATCAAAGACACCTATAGAGCATCTTTATAATCACCCAGTTACGTTGTGATGTTTGATAGCACACTAAGTGTTCCTCCGGTATTCGGGAGATGCATAATCTCATAGTCATAGGAACATGTATAAGTCACGAATAAAGCAATAGCAATAAACTAAACGATCATAGTGCTAAGCTAACGAATGGGTCAAGTCAATCACATCATTCTCTAATGATGTGATCCTGTTCATCAAATGACAACTCATGTCTATGGCTAGGAAACTTAACCATCTTTGATTAACAAGCTAGTCAAGTAGAGGCATACTAGTGACACTCTGTTTGTCTATGTATTCACACATGTACTAAGTTTTCGGTTAATACAATTCTAGCATCAATAATAAACATTTATCATGATATAAGGAAATATAAATAACAACTTTATTATTGCCTCTAGGGCATATTTCCTTCAGCCCTCCCATTGGGCTTCGTCGTGCTCCCGGATGGAGTCCTCGAGCACCCACCTCCTCCTCGGCGGTCATCGGATGTGGGGGTCCATCCATTAGGTCGGCACGTACCGTGGGTTATTCTTCTCCAGATTCTGGTTAAATGCTTCTAAATGCTGGGGGTCCATCCACTCGTCGGCCAATCACAAACGACATTTGCTGCTACTCTCTCTGTCCTTCAAAGAGTGTACTTTTAATTTTATTGGAAAGTCATTTTTTTATGTTTGATCGTATTTACACAGTAATACACCAATATTTATGCCATCAAATTAATAGCATTAGATTCATGATAAAATATATTTTCATCATATACCTATTTGGTTTCACAACATTGATATATTTTTGCACAAACTCGTCAAACTTTGAGATAGTTTGACCCTCCAACAAAGTTGAAAGTACACTCTTTGAAGGACGCAGGGAGTATGCTAGTAGTAGCTGGTTTTGGTGACCAAACCGAAGCTACCAGCTAACTGAAATACCAACAGATTCAGGGCATGGCGAAAGCCTGAAAGCGATCACACGACGGTGCCTGAGAGCTTTTTTAAAAAGATGGAATAGATCTTTCCATTAAACATAATATCAAACCAGATCGTCGACAACCAGGGCCTGGAGGAAGGTAGGAGCACCGCCCGGTCATACAACAGCCAACTTAGAGCATGATTAATAGTATAGCCACCTGTTGACTATAAGATGTTGCCATGTCATCTATAGTCAACTTAATAGACAACATATATAATAATTAGCTATATAGAAGTACTATTTTAATATCACATGACCCACCTTACACTCTCACAACGTTTTAGGAACCCGTGTTGCAACTGACTGTTAATTTACAGTCTCGCTTCCCTTCTCTCTCCTCTTGTCTCTCATCCAACTAATATAATATTTTAAGGAAAACGCTACCGTTCATCCGACGGATGAAGTTGAGCGCGTCGACCACCTCCGCGGTCGTCGATCCGATTTTGATCGAACGGCGGGCAGTCATATCTAACCTTTGAAACTTGGCCCCTGTTTCAAAGTAACAAATGCAACATAATGCTTGCTGCAAAGGTTGTTTGACACGTCCATCACGCAACCAGCCTCCTACGCGTGCCACGCCTCCCTCATGGGTCCCTTGCTCTATCTTATCTCCACAAGAAATGTGAGCCACTTATTTTATTCATCATTTTCTTCTTCCTCCCTTTCAATGCATCTAGCACACGACAAACGACGCCAGCCGTCGGCACCTCCCTGCCGCGCCGCCATGGATCGAGGCCTCCCCCTCAACGCGACCTCAGCCACCCTCCTTCACGCCCGAAGGCAGCCATGCTGCGCGTGCTTGGCCCTCCCCGGCGACGTACATGTTTCAGGACGGCCACCAGCATCCTCCTCTGCGCCTCCATGTCCCAGTCTCTAGCACCACCATCACATCTAGGAAGAGGTTGTTTGCATCCTCCTCTGCGCCTCCATGTCCCGGCCTCCAGCACCACGTCACGTCTAGCAAGAGGTCAGAGGAGTTTCTGCAGCAATAACACTGTTGCAAATTGCGGCAGCGAATGACAAAGGTGATTTTGTTTTACGCAACAAGCCTCTTGTTGAAGATGGCCGAGCACAACACTACGTTTGTTGCAAAGGGGGCAACAATGGAATTTTCCTTTGTGCAACACGGGTCTTTTGTTTTACAGGACTTGTTTCAAAGGAAAACGGTTTGGCAGGAGCACAACAAGGCTGGTCTTCCAAAGTGCTGAGTGCAACACGAGCCTTATTGCAATGCAGAGGCTGGCGCACGCTCACAGGGCGAAGATCGGATGGCTGCCGAGCTCGCCATCCAACGGCTACCGAGGCGACGGATCTTTCTTAACATCACTAACATGTAGCACGCCACCTATTTTAATCCTTTACAGCTTGCGGACCGTACCTTATTAAACTTACTTATATTACAATTCCTAGGACAGAAAACAACTAAAAAACAACAAAGTTCAAACCCACAAAGGCTTTATTAATCTCTCCAAACAGCATTACTACTTGAGATGGCAGCTACCAGTTCCTGGGCATCCGTTTCCAAGGTGATGCGTGTCATCCCCCATGCCTGCGCAGTTTGCAACGCAGCACAACAAGCTTCAACGTCAGCTAGTAAAGATTGCAGCCTGCCAGCTCCAGCTCCTACCGCGTCTCCATCAGCATCATCTCTGATGATAAAACTCATCTCTGATGATAAAACTTTCCATCAGGCATGAAGCTGCCATCCACGTTTACCTTCATAATATCATTCGCCGGGGTTGCCCAGGCTATGTGTACAGCCGTCTTTTCCTTTGGTTTCTTCAGGAAAAAGGTCTCGACATCAGCCGCCGGCCTCCTCACATGGATCATCACCTCCACTAAGTTTAAGCTTCTTCTCGCCAGTACTAAGTTTGTTTCTAGCCAGCCACCAGTTTCATCGTTCTTGGTGCCTCAGGGCTATTGATAAACCGAGCTTTGCTCTCTTGTACTATTTCTATTGAGCAATGAACACAACACTTCTCCTGTGTCACTCATCAAATAAGAAAAGAGTACAAACTATGGTCTACCGTTACGTGCGAGCACCATCCTGTAGTGCCAAACCACCCATTTCATTCAGCGACTCACACTGCCCACATCAAAGAGGCAGCGAAATGTCAGGTAAACACCAGGCTATGGCAAACCTGGATCATCATATACTTTGCAGATCACCACATTGTGAAAACACAGGGTAGATGACGGTGCGGTCGGACACCTCCATTGCAGAAATATTATGTTACCATAACAAGTACACAGAGTTCAACAGGATCACTCGGAGGAAACAGAACAGTAAATACATCAGGCAAACACACGGTGGTTACTGAACAACTGCACAAAGATTCAGACGCTCGCAGATGCCATCCCTGCCTAGTAGCCATAGCTGGTCTTCTTCATCATCCTCGCAAACTCGCCAAAATCTATCTCGCCATCGCCTGCGACAGGACAGAAATCAAACTCAGTCACTTGATTCTCCAGTAGGATAAACTTTCAGAAAAATGAAGCTCTTCCATTCTCAGCAAAGAGAGATAAAACAGCAAACCATTTTGATCTGCCTCTTGAACCATTTCTTGGATCTCTTGGAGAGTGAAATTTTCACCCAACTCTTTGGCAATACGCTGAATATCAACATCTGAAATCTTCCCCTGCACGAGTCACACAGCATACTAGAGTTATGGTAACACTCTTCAAAAGGAACAGTCTGTTAGAACATGGTGGAGTTATAACATAAGTATGTGTCTCATTCATACTAATTCGAGTTGGCATTAGAAAAGATATCAAATTGCCATTCTGCACCAAACCACCAAAAAGCATCCAGTACTACTGTCACAATCTAGACCATTTTAGACTAATACGGTTTTCCAAGGGGAAAATTCGACCATTAATTTCTACAAAAAGTATGTTGCTTTAGATAAATTAAGTATACATACAGGACGACGATAACTGCCACACGTGTGGTATATTCGACATGCGCCCACACACCGTGTGTGGTGTGAACAGGAGGCAGCCCACACGGGCTGTGTGTGGTCGGACATTAGAATTGCCCACACGTGTGGGCGCGGCTACTTCGTGCCACACGCCCAACAAGTACTACTCATCTCCACCCCGTGCGTGTGGCACGAAGCAAAAATGCCCACACGTCCTGGCGCAGCTATGTTAGGTACCCCGCGGGGTGACGATTTAGTTGCCATCCTGGTTGGCAGATCTAGTTATCCGGGATGGCAAGTGTAGTTGTAAAAGCATGGCAACTCTATCTGTTTTGGTTAACTATAGTTGCCATGTCTGATTTATGGTAGTTGTCGCGTGTAATCAAACCATAGTTGCCATGTGTGATTAACTACTTGCCACATATGGTCAAAACAGTAGTTGCCATGTGTGTTTACCTAGTCGTCACGTGTGGTCCAACCATAGTTGCCATGTATTGTTAATCACAGTTGCCATGTGTGTTTATCTGGTTGCCACGTACGCACAACTGCAGTTGCCGTGTAGCAAAGAATCACAGTTGTGTGTGTACCGAGTTGCCACGTTCGCGTAACTGCAGTTGCCGTGTAGCAAAGAATCACAGTTGCCATGTGTGTGTACCGAGTTGCCACGTTCGCGTAACTGCAGTTGCCATCCACAAGGTAGGAGTGTCCTGTGGGCGAAAAGCAGTTCGCCCACACGCGCATGATCTAGGTGGTGGCTGTGTGGGCAAAAAGCAGTTCGCCCACACAGCGCAGCTGGCAAACAGCGTGGTGCGGGCGTGTGGGCAAACTCTCCAACGCCCACACACCAGCCCCGTCCTACGTGGCACACCAAATCCACCTTTTCGTGTCAAGATTAATGCAAAAGACAGTGAACAACGATCCAGGTGTGTGGGCGAGTTGGGTAACGCCCACACGTGTGGGCGTTAGTGTTTTCGTACATACATTAGGAAAGTATATCTCCTCATGAATCTAGAGATATCAATTAAATGTTGTAGAAGTTGGTATTTTTTTTTCTGTATTAAAGATATTAAAACGACTTAGATTGTGACTCAGAGGGAATAGTAAATTCCAATTGTCTGATAAAGTAAAGCTAACCAGTTTATAACCTGGAAAGTTGCAGTGAACCAGACTCATATTCAACAATGTATGTAGAACAAAGGAATATTGAGAAACTTTACATTTTTATCTTGGTCAATAATGCGGAACGCTTTTGTAAGCTCTTCTTTAGTGTCCCTCTCCCCAATCTTGGCAGTCATCATGTGCTCAAACTCCTCATAATCTATCGATCCACTGCCATCTTTGTCAACATCAGCAATCATCTGATTGATTTGCTGCATTATCCAAAAGCAGGGTGGAGTGTCAGTAGGAGGGATTTCCTCAATACATTATAGAGTACCCTAGTAGTAAAGGAAGGATTCATTAACCAGCTACTTTTTTAAGACGAGAGAAAATATATACCAAAATGACATGTTTGGGCAACACACATTATTTATTTAGAATTGCAATACAGCTCAATTGTCTATCATTGTAGGAATGGTCACCAGTATTGCATTAATTATTCGAGAGGCAAAATTTAACCACTTTCTCTGCAATAGATGTTTGATCATTTTTACGATCTTACAGGAGCAAGACAAGTACAAGCTCTCCTTAAAATAAGGTGGAAGAAAATGCAAAACCAACGAACTACTGTAGTAAGGTGGATGAATTGTACCTCTTCTGTCATCTCAAACCCCAAGGCTCTACAAACAAAAGCAACAATTTTAGGGCCACTATTGCTGACACGGGAAAATGGTGCTAAAATGACAATGAATATGAAATTACTACCACCTCATTGCAACATTCAGCTCCTTGGCATCGATGGTTCCTGCAATGCGAGCAAGTTTCAGATAATTAGCCCAACTAACCAATATTGCATCGGGAATAACCAGGCCGGTGAAGGAACAGATTCATTACCAGAGTTATCGGTGTCAAAAAGATCAAATGCTTCCTTTATTTCCTGCCTCTTCTGTTGCGTGAGGCCATGAGGACGAGTCCTAGGCCTCTCCCTCCTTGTCTGTCCCTTCATTGTAGACTACAATACAAGCACACGTACCAGAAGCGGATGTTGTTATCAGAATATCAGTCGAAATTATCAGCAAAGGTCGTAACAAATCATTCCGGCAAACAGGATAACCGTTGTGTAAATGTTCATGCAGAAAATTAAATCTTCAAAGATCGCTGCTTTATATTGCCACAGGAATTCAATATCAATAGTTCAAAACAGCTGCCACCTATGCAGCAAGCGCCGGACACGGATCACGGGCTCGGTGCCTGCCCGAATTCGGCGGCGACGGTTCGCAAGGAAGAAGGGGGATCTAGAGGGAGGGGAGGGCAAGGAGCTCACCATGGCAAGAGACGAGCGTCGGGTAGGGTGAACCGCCGACGAAGAGGGTCGCCGCCCGCGTGGATCTGCCGGCGCCCGAGGGGAAGAGCGATGAGGGTGGGGCGACCGTCGATCTGGTCACGAAGGAGGAGCTTTGACGCGTCGGCGTTTGGGACGAGGGGCTCGGAGAGGCCTGGACGGTCGAAGGTATTGGACCGGGCCGCGTCCGGTGGGAGATGGAATTCGTATCTTTACCGCGTTTGACGTGTCCAAGACTATTTTTCTAGACGACGAGTAATTTGAAACGGAGGAAGTACGTAGTAAGAAAAGCAAAATAAAGGAAATTCCAGTCAAAGGAAAATAAATCAGAAGCCATGTTGCCTGATGCAGACTCCTTTTGTTGGGGCAACTAAGAAATTTTGGGATTTTGGATGAAGAAGAGACTAGAAAGAGCGTTCCCCTACAGAGGGTCAGAGTCTACATCTAGGTATGACGACAGGTTTCCTTCTTTTTTCAGCGTTGTCTTGATGACGGTGATGGTGGATGACGTTTCGGCGTGGCACAAGATTATGTCACACTGAAATTTTAATTTTGCTTCATACGGTGTCTTTGATGTAATATTGCAAGTCATCCATGCACGTCTCTTTTAATGATCACAGGTATACAGTTTGTAATCCGTTTGTTTAATCAAATATATGTGGTTATTTAAAAAATGAAATTTTGGGGTTTTGGATGGAGCGTATGCGCGTAAGGGCATCTCCAACGCCGACCCTCAAACCGTCTGTATCCGTCTGGAAGCAGCTGTCCAGACCCTGCAAGCCATCCAACATCGACCCCCATTCGTTCGCGGAGCAGTCCGGACCATAATTTTCCCACAAAGTCGAAACAAACTGAGGGAAGGGGGCTTTGCCGGAGTCCGGACACGAGCCACGTAGGACTCCGACACCCCGGCCCATCAAAAACTAAGGCGGAGCCCGCACTTTTGTAGTTGACCACACTGTTTCCTCGGCAAAATCCCCCCACTGTTTTCTTTCATCTCGCTGCTCTCCACCAAATTTCCGCCCTTTTCCCCACTATCTTGTTCTCTCCTGCCGCCAACCCATGGACCCGGAGGAGACCCTGTCGAAGACGAAGGTGGTGGAGGATCCAAGCATCACGCTCGCCCGAAGATCAACTCAACGAGACGGCAAAATCGTCGCGTCAAAGCGAAGGCCGCAAAGAAGGAAATGCTCAAGAAGTAGAAGGCTGGCGGAGGGCGTATTAGTGGCCGATGAGGCGGTGGGCGTGCAGGTCGCCGATGAGGCGGTGGGCGTGCAGGTCGCCGACGTGGTAGAGGTCGGGGCGCCGCGGGGCCTCGGCGACTGTGAGACGCCGCCATGGCCAGAGCATTATAAGGCTCCGTACTTCTACGCTGCCAAGCAGCTGGGTAGGCAGTCCCCGGACATCCCCTGTCATGTTGTTCATCGTCGACGTCAACGTGACGCCACTACTTTTCTTGAGCGTTCACCGCCGCCGCTTGTCGGGCGTGGAGCAAATGGGTGCCCGCATGATGTTCGCTGGGTATGCCTAAACCAAAAGAGTCGGCGTACGACAACGCGGATAAAGAGATGTACGAGATCATCCATGAGGGAGGCGGAGGAGGAGGTCCCTATGAGGTCGGGCAGGTGGATGACTCAGAGCCCACCCAGTCCGGCACCTACAACCAGCCAGGCACACAACAGTACACCCAGTCCGGTACCTACAGAGAGCCGGGCATGCATCGGGACTACACACAGCAGGACGTGGACACACAACAGCATAATTGGGTTGCGGGACAGCATGAGAGGAGGAGGAGGGCGAGGACGATGATCCAGATGATTTCAGTGGTGATTCAAAGAAGAGGGGCAGAGAAAAAAGCTTCAACATGTGGGAGGACGAGCTATTGTGTGATGCATGGTTGGCTACTAGCCTGGATCCGATCCATGACACGAAGCAAAAAGGGCACAACCTTTTGGGCTAACATTCATATGTGGTTCTATGAACACAAGCATTTCAGACCCTACTCCGACGCGGTCAACCGCAACCGTGAATCGAAGTCCCTCAACCATCGATGGTACACCATCCACTTGAGACACTTGAGACAACTCTGAAGGAATTGTGCCCTAGAGGCAATAATAAAGTTGTTATTTTATATTTCCTTATATCATGATAAATGTTTATTATTCATGCTAGAATTGTATTAACCGGAAACTTGATATATGTGTGGGTATAGACAAAACACAGTGTCCAGTAAGCCTCTACTAGACTAGCTCGTTAATCAAAGATGGTTAAGTTTCCTAACCATAGACATGTGTTGTCATTTGATGAACGGGGTCACATCATTAGGAGAATGATGTGATGGACATGACCCATCCGTTAGCTTAGCATATTTATCGTTCAGTTTTATTGCTATAGCTTTCTTCATGTCATATACATATTCCTTTGACTATGAGATTATGCAACTCCCGGATACCGGAGGAATACCTTGTGTGCTATCAAACGTCACAACGTAACTGGGTGATTATAAAGATGCTCTACAGGTGTCTCCGAAGGTGTTTGTTGGGTTGGCATAGATCAAGATTAGGATTTGTCACTCCGTGTATCGGAGAGGTATCTCTAGGCCCTCTTGATAATGCACATCACTATAAGTCTTGCAAGCAATGTGACTAATGAGTTAGTTACGGGATGATGCATTACGGAACGAGTAAAGAGACTTGCCGGTAACAAGATTGAACTAGGTATAGAGATACGAACGATCGAATCTCGGGCAAGTAACATACCGACAGACAAAGGGAATTACGTATGTTGTCATAAAGGTTCAACCGATAAAAGATCTTCGTGGAATATGTAGGAATCAATATGGGCATCCAGGTTCCGCTATTGGTTTTTAACCAGAGAGGTGTCTCGGTCATGACTACATAATTCTCGAACCCGCAGGGTCGCATGCTTAACATTCGTTGACGCTTTAGTATTGGGATATTTGATGAGTGGTAACCAAATCTTGTTCGGAGTCCCGGATGAGATCCCGGACGTCACGAGGAGTCTCGGAATGGTCGAGAGGTAAAGATTTATATATGGGAAGTCATATTTTGGGTTCCAGAAAAAGATGCAGTTTTTTCGGTATTGTACCGGGAAGCTTCTAGAAGGTTTCGGAGGATTCCGGAGGGGTTCGGAAGTCCACAAGTGGTTCCACCACGACCCAAGGGCTAGCATGGGCTGCAGGGAGGCGCCCTGGCCTTATTGGGCTAGGCGCACCAAGTTCTCAAAAGCCCATGTAGCTAGGGAGGCAGAAAAAAGGAAGGAGTCCTAGTAGGAATAGGATTGGACTTGGAGTCCAAGTCCTCTCCCCCTTAGCTGCGCCCTAGGGCTTGGAGGGGCTGTTTACTACGCCCCTCCACCTATATATAGAGGGGAGGGGCGCCCCAAGAGGACATACCAAGCCCTTGGCACCCCTCTCTCTCTCCCATTACTCTGTAGTTCCACCGCCTCGTCCCGGCGACGCTTAGCGAAGCGCTATCGGTGTTCCACCACCACCATAGCCACCATGCTGTCGTGTTGGTTGTGATCCCATCTACTTCTCCTCTCCCGCTTGCTGGATCAAGAAGGAGGAGACGTCATCGAGTCGCACGTGTGCTAAACTCGGAGGTGTCGTCCGTTCGGCACTAGATCGGTTGGATCGTGATTGGATCGCGAAGAGTACGATTACATCAACCGCGTGATAAATGCTTCTGCTTAACGGTCTACGAGGGTACGTAGACACTCTCCCCTCTCGTAGCTATGCATCTCCTAGATAGATCTTGCGTGAGCGCAAGATTTTTTTGAAATTGCATGCTACGTTTCCCAACAGTGGCATCCGAGCCAGGTCTATGCGTAGATGATATGCATGAGTAGAACACAAAAGAGTTGTGGGCGGTGATCGTCATACTACTTACCACCAATGTCTTATTTTGTTTCGGCGGTATTGTTGGATGAAGTGGCCCGGACCAACCTTACATGACCACATTCATGAGACCGGTTCCACCGGCAGACATGCAACTAGTTTTGCATAAAGGTGGCTGGCGGGTGTCTGTTTCTCCAACTTTAGTTGAATCAAATTTGACTGCGGCCGGTCCTTGTTGAAGGTTAAAACAACAAACTTGATAAATCACCATTGTGGTTTTGATGTGTAGGTAAGAACGGTTCTTGCTAGAAGCTCGTAGCAGCCACGTAAAAACTTGCAACAACAAAGTAGAGGACGTCTAACTTGTTATTTGCAGGGCATGTTGTGATGTGATATGGTCAAGACATGATGTGATATACGTTGTTGTATGAGATGATCATGTTTTGTAAAAGTTATCGGCAATTGGCAGGAGCCTTATGGTTGTCGCTTTATTGTATGTAATGCAAACGCCATGTAATTGGTTTACTTTATCACTATGCGTTAGCGATAGTTGTAGAAGCAATAGTTGGTGAGACGACCACGATGCAATGATGGAGATCAAGGTGTCGAGTTGGTGACGATGGAGATCATGACGATGCTTTGGAGATGGAGATCAGAAGCACACGATTATGATGGCCATATCATGTCACATATTTTGATTGCATGTGATGTTTATCTTTTATATGCATCTTATTTTGCGGTAGCATTATAAGATGATCCCTTACAAAATTTCAAGGTATAAGTGTTCTCCCCAAGTATGTACCGTTGCGAAAGTTCTTCGTGCTGAGACACCACGTGATGATCGGGTGTGATAGGCTCTACGTTCACATACAACGGGTGCAAGACAGTTTTGCACATGCGGAATACTCAGGTTAAACTTGACGAGCCTAGCATGTATAGACATGGCCTCGAAACACTGGAGACCGAAAGGTCGAATGTGAATCATATAGTGGATATGATCAACATAGAGATGTTCACCATTGATGACTACTCCATCTCACGTGATGATGGACATGTTTTAGTTGATTTGGATCATGTATCATTTAGATGACTTGAGGGATGTCTATCTAAGTGGGAGTTCTTAAGTAATTTGATTAATTGAACTTTAATTTATCATGAACTTAGTCCTGATAGTCTTTGCATATCTATGTTGTAGATAAATAGCTCGCGTATAGCTCCACTGTTTTATTTGACATGTTCCTAGAGAAAAACTAAGTTGAAAGATGTTAGTAGAAATGATGCGGACTGGGTCCGTGATCTGAGGATTATCCTCATTGCTGCACAGAAATATTATCTCCTTGATGCACCGCTAGGTGACAGATCGATTGCAGGAGCAGATGCAGACGTTATGAATGTTTGGCAAGCTCGATATGATGACATTTTAGTGCACCATGCTTTACGGCTTAGAATCGGGGTTGCAAAGACGTTTTGAACGCCACGAAGCATATGAGATGTTCCAAGAGATGAAATTGGTATTTCAGACTCATGCCCGTGTCGAGAGATATGAGACCTCTGACAAGTACTTTGCCTACAAGATGGAGGAGAATAGCTCAGCCAGTAAGCATGTGCTCAGAATGTCTGGGTACTACAATCGCTTGAATCAAGTGGGAGTTCATCTTCCAGATAAGATAGTGATTGACAAAGTTCTCTAGTCACTATCACCAAGCTACTAGAACTTCGTGATGAACTATAATATGCAAGGGATGACGAAAATGATTCCCGAGCTCTTCGCGATGCTGAAATCGGCGAAGGTAGAAATCAAGAAAGAGCATCAAGTGTTGATGGTTAACAAGACCACTAGTTTCAAGAAAAAGGGCAAAGGAAAGGAAAGGGAACTTCAAGAAGAATGACAAGCAAGTTGCCACTCCCGTGAAGAAGCCCAAAGCTAGACCTAAGCCTGAAACTGAGTGCTTCTACTACAAAGGGAATGGTCAGTGGAAGCGGAACTACCCCAAAATAATTGGCGGATAAGAAGGATGGCAAAGTGAACAAAGGTATATTTGATATACATGTTATTGATGTGTACTTTACTAGTGTTCATAGTAACCCCAGGGTATTTGATACCGGGTCAGTTGCTAAGATTAGTAACTCGAAACAGGAGTTGCAAAATGAACAAAGACTGGTTAAGGGCGAGGTGACGATGTGTGTTGGAAGTGATTTCAAGGTTGATACGATCACCATCGCACACTCCCTCTGCCTTCAGGATTAGTGTTGAACCTAAATAAATGTTATTTGGTGTTTGCGTTGAGCATGAATATGATTAGATCATGTTTATTGCAATACGGTTATTCATTTAAGTCAGAGAATAATTGTTGTTCTGTTTACATGAATAAAACCTTCTATGGTCATACACCCAATGTGAATGGTTTATTGAATCTCGATCGTAGTGATACACATATTCATAATATTGATGCCAAAAGATGCAAAGTTGATAATGGTAGTGCAACATACTTGTGGCACTGCCGTTTAGGTCATATTGGTGTAAAGCGCATGAAGAAACTCCATGCAGATGGACTTTTGGAATCACTTGATTATGAATCATTTGATGCTTGCGAACCATGCCTCATAGGCAAGATGACTAAAACTCTGTTCTCCGGAACAATGGAGCGAGCCAATGACTTATTGGAAATAATACATACCGATGTATGCAGTCCAATGAGTGTTGAGGCTCGCGGCGGGTATCGTTATTTTCTGACCTTCAACGATGATTTGAGCAGATATGGGTATATCTAGTTAATGAAACACAAGTCTGAAACATTTGAAAAGTTCAAAGAATTTCAGAGTGAAGTGGAGAATCATCGTAACAAGAAAAATAAAGTTTCTACGATCTGATCGCGGAGGTGAATATTTGAGTTACGAGTTTGGCCTTCATTTAAAACAATGTGGAATAGTTTCACAACTCACGCCACCTGGAACACCACAGCGTAATGGTGTGTCCGAATGTCATAACCGTACTTTATTAGATATGGCGTGATCTATGATGTCTCTTACCAATTTAACACTATCGTTTTGGGGTTATGCATTAGAGACAGCTACATTCACGTTAAATAGGGCACCATCTAAACCCGTTGAGACGACACTGTATGAACTGTGGTTTGGCAAGAAACCTAAGTTGTCGTTTCTTAAAGTTTTGGGTTGCGATGCTTATGTGAAAAAGCTTCAGCCTGATAAGCTCGAACCCAAATCGGAGAAGTGCGTCTTCATAGGATACCCAAAAGAACTGTTGGGTACACCTTCTATCACAGATCCGAAGGTAAGATCTTTGTTGCTAAGAATGGATCCTTTCTAGAAAAGGAGTTTCTCTCGAAAGAAGTGAGTGGGAGGAAAGTAGAACTTGATGAGGTAATGTACCTTCTCTCAAATTGGAAAGTAGCTCATCACGAAAAACCGTTCCCGTGATGCCTACACCAACTAGAGAGGAATCTAATGATAATGATCATGAAAGTTCGGATCAAGTTACTACCGAACCTTGCAGGTCAACCAGAGCACGTACCGCACCAGAGTGGTACGGTAATCCTGTTCTGGAAGTCATGTTACTAGACCATGACGAACCTACGAACTATGAGGAAGCGATGATGAGCCCAGATTCCGCAAAATGGCTTGAGGCCATGAAATCTAAGACAAGATCCATGTATGAGAACAAAGTATGGACTTTGGTTGACTTACCCGATGTTCGGCAAGCCATAGAGAATAAATGGATCTTCAAGAGGAAGACGGACGCTGATGGTAGTGTTACTATCTACAAAGCTCGAATTGTCGCAAAAGGTTTTCGACAAGTTCAAGGTGTTGACTACGATGAGATTTTCTCACTCGTAGCGATGCTTAAGTCTGTCCGAATCATGTTAGCAATTGCCACATTTGATGAAATCTGGCAAATGGATGTCAAAACTACATTCCTTAATGGATTTCTTAAAGAAGAGTTGTATATGATACAACAAGAAGGTTTTGTCAATCCTAAAGGTGCTAACAAAATGTGCAAGGTCCAGCGATCCATCTATGGACTGGTGCAAGCATCTCGGAGTTGGAATGTACGCTTTGATGAGTTGATCAAAGCATATAGTTTTATACAGACTTGCGATGAAGCCTGTATTTACAAGAAAGTGAGTGGGAGCACTACGACCTTTCTAATAAGTATATGTGAATGACATATTGTTGATCGGAAATGATGTAGAATTTTCTGGAAAGCATAAAGGAGTGTTTGAAAGGATTTTTTCAAAGAAAGACCTCGGTGAAGCTGCTTACATATTGGGCATAAAGATCTATAAAGATAGATCAAGACGCTTGATAAGACTTTCGATGGGCACATACCTTGTTAAGATTTTGAAGGAGTTCAAAACGGATCAGTCAAAGAAGGAGTTCTTGCCTGATTTGTAAGGTATGAAGTTGAGTAAGACTCAAAACCCGACCACGGCAGAAGATAGAGAGAGAATGAAAGTCATTCCCTATGCCTCAGCCATAGGTTCTATAAAGTATGCCATGCTGCATAACAAACCTGTTGTGTACCTTGCCATGAATTTGGCAAGGGGTACAATAGTGATCCAGGAGTAGATCACTAGACAGCGCTCAAAATTATCCTTAGAGGACTAAGGAAATATTTCTCGATTATGAAGGTGATAAAGAGTTCGTCGTAAAGAGTTACGTCGATGCAAGCTTTTACACCGATCCAGATAACTCTAAGTGTCAATCTGGATACATATTGGAAGTGGGAGCAATTAGCTAGAGTAGATCCATGCAGAGCATTGTAGAAATAGAAATTTGCAAAATACATATGGATCTGTATGTGGTAGACCCATTGACTAAACTTCTCTCACAAGCAAAACATGATCACACCTTAGTACTCTTTGGGTGTTAATCACATAGCGATGTGAACTAGATTATTGACTCTAGTAAACCCTTTGGGTGTTGGTCACATGGCGATGTGAACTATGGGTGTTAATCACATAAAGATGTGAACTATTGGTGTTAGATCACATGGCGATGTGAACTAGATTATTGACTCTAGTGCAAGTGGGAGACTGAAGGAAATATGCCCTAGAGGCAATAATAAAGTTGTTATTTTATATTTCCGTATATCATGATAAATATTTATTATTCATGCTAGAATTGTATTAACCGGAAACTTGATACATGTGTGGATACATAGACAAAACACAGTGTCCCTAGTAAGCCTTTACTAGATTAGCTCGTTAATCAAAGATGGTTAAGTTTCCTAACCATAGACATGTGTTGTCATTTGATGAACGGGATCAAATCATTAGGAGAATGATGTGATGGACATGACCCATCCGTTAGCTTAGCATATTTATCGTTCAGTTTTATTGCTATAACTTTCTTCATGTCATATACATATTCCTTTGACTATGAGATTATGCAACTCCCGGATATCGGAGGAATACCTTCTATGCTATCAAACGTCACAACATAACTGGGTGATTATAAGTATGCTCTACAGGTATCTCCGAAGGTGTTTGTTGGGTTGGCATAGATCGAGATTATGATTTGTCACTCCGAGTATCGGAGAGGTATCTCTGGGCCCTCTTGGTAATGCCCATCATAAGAAGCCTTGCAAGCAATGTGACTAATGAGTTAGTTACAGGATGATGCATTACGGAACGAGTAAAGAGACTTGCCGATAATGAGATTGAACTAGGTATAGAGATACCGACGATCGAATCTCGGGCAAGTAACATACCGACAAACAAAGGGAATTACGTATGTTGTCATAAAGGTTCAACCGATAAAAGATCTTCGTGGAATATGTAGGAATCAATATGGGCATCCAGGTTCCGCTATTGGTTATTGACTGGAGAGGTGTCTCGGTCATGACTACATAATTCTCGAACCCGTAGGGTCGCACGCTTAACGTTCGTTGACGCTAGAGTAGTACTAGGATATTTGATGAGTGGTAACCAAATGTTGTTCGGAGTCCTGGATGAGATCCCGGACGTCACGAGGAGTCTTGGAATGGTCGAGAGGTAAAGATTTATATATGGGAAGTCATATTTTGGGTTCCGGAAAAAGATGCAGTTTTTTCGGTATTGTATTGGGAAGCTTCTAGAAGGTTCCGGAGGGGTCCGGAAGTCCACAAGTGGTTCCAGCACGACCCAAGGGCTAGCATGGGCTGCGGGGAGGCACCCTAGCCTTATTGGGCTAGGCGCACCAAGTCCTCAAAAGCCCATGTGGCCAGGGAAGGCAAAAAAAGGAAGGAGTGCTAGTAGGAATAGGATTGGACTTGGAGTCCAAGTCCTCTCCCCCTTAGCTACACCCTAGGGCTTGGAGGGGCTGTTTACCACGCCCCTCCACCTATATATACAGGTGAGGGGGCGCCCCAAGAGGACACACCAAGCCCTTGGCGCCCCTCTCTCTACTGTTACTCTGTAGTTCCACCGCCTCGTCCAGACGACGCTTAGCGAAGAGCTGTCGGTGTTCCACCACCACCATCACCACCATGCTGTCGTGTTGGTTGTGATCCCATCTACTTATCCTCTCCCACTTGCTGGATCAAGAAGGAGGAGACATCATCGAGCCGCACGTGTGCTAAACTCGGAGGTGCCGTCCGTTCGGCACTAGATCGGTTGGATCGTGATCGGATCGCGAAGAGTACGACTACATCAACCGCGTGATAAACGCTTCCGCTTAATGGTCTACGAGGGTACGTAGACACACTCTCCCCTCTCGTAGCTATGCATCTCCTAGATAGATCTTGCCTGAGCGTAGGAAGTTTTTGAAATTGCATGCTACGTTTCCCAACAAACTCATCGCACGGTGGCTTAGTGGTGTGCAAATCACCGAGCAAGTAAGTTGTTGATATGTGTACATCACTTACCGAGTATGCATTGTTGTGTAGATCATTTGTAGCTGGATATGGATAGTTTGTAGCCCGATATGTAGGCATTCTTGTGTAGATCATCACTTGCCGAAACTGCATAATTTTGTAGATCATTTGTGTTGGGGAACGTAGCATGTGATACGTCTCCAACGTATCTATAATTTTTGATTGTTCCATGCTATTATATTATCTATTTTGAATGTTTAATGGGCTTTACTAAACATTTTTATATTATTTTTGGGACTAACCTATTAACCGGAGGCCCAGCCCAACTTGCTGTTTTCTTGCCTATTTCAGTGTTTCGAAGAAAGGAATATCAAACGGAGTCCAAACGGAATGAAACCTTCGGGAGAGTTATTTTTTGAACGAAAGCAATCCAGGAGACTTGGAGTAGACGTCAGGGAAGCTTCGAGGAAGCCACGAGGCAGGGAGGCGCCCCCCCCACCCTTATGGGCCCCTCGTGGCTCCCCTGTCCAACTTCTTTCGCCTATATATGTCCATGTACCCTAAAAACATCGGGGAGCACAATAGATCGGGAGTTCCACCGCCGCAAACCTCCAGAGCCACCGCAAACCAATCTAGACCCGTGCCGACACCCTGCTGGAGGGGGAATCCCTCTCCGGTGGCCATCTTCATCATCCCGGCGCTCTCCATGACGAGGAGGGAGTAGTTCACCCTCGGAGCTGAGGGTATGTACCAGTAGCTATGTGTTTGATCTCTCGCTCTCTCGTGTTCTTGAGGTGATACGATCTTGATGTATCGCGAGATTTGCTATTATAGTTGGATCTTATGATGTTTCTCCCCCTCTACTCTCTTGTAATGGATTGAGTTTTCCCTTTGAAGTTATCTTATCGGATTGAGTCTTTAAGGATTTGAGAACACTTGATGTATGTCTTGCATGTGCTTATCTGTGGTGACAATGGGATATCACGTGATCTACTTGATGTATGTTTTGGTGATCAACTTGCGAGTTCCATGACCTCGTGAACTTATGCATAGGGGTTGGCACACGTTTTCGTCTTGACTCTCCGGTAGAAACTTTGGGGCACTCTTTGAAGTTCTTTGTGTTGGTTGAATAGATGAATCTGAGATTGTGTGATGCATATCGTATAATCATACCCACGGATACTTGAGGTGACATTGGAGTATCTAGGTGACATTAGGGTTTTGGTTGATTTGTGTCTTAAGGTGTTATTCTAGTAAGAACTCTATGATAGATCGAACGGAAAGAATAGCTTCGTGTTATTTTACTACGGACTCTTGAATAGATTGATCAGAAGAATAACTTTGAGGTGGTTCGTACCCTACAATAATCTCTTTGTTTGTTCTCCGCTATTAGTGACTTTGGAGTGACTCTTTGTTGCATGTTGAGGGATAGTTATATGATCCAGTTATGTTATTATTGTTGAGAGAACTTGCACTAGTGAAAGTATGAACCTTAGGCCTTGTTTCCTAGCATTGCAATACCGTTTATGCTCACTTTTACCACTTGTTACCTTGCTGTTTTTATGTTTTCAGATTATAAAAACCTTTATCTACCATCCATATTGCACTTGTATCACCATCTCTTCGCCGAACTAGCGCACCTATACAATTTACCATTGTATTGGGTGTGTTGTGGACACAAGAGACTGTTTGTTATTTGGTTGCAGGGTTGTTTGAGAGAGACCATCTTCATCCTACACCTCCCACGGATTGATAAACCTTAGGTCATCCACTTGAGGGAAATTTGCTACTGTCCTACAAACCTCTGCACTTGGAGGCTGAACAACGTCTACAAGAAGAAGGTTGTGTAGTACACATCAGCATGCAATTTCAAAAAAATTCCTATGATCAGGCAAAATCTATCTAGGAGATGCATAGCAACGAGAGGGGGAGAGTGTGTCCACGTATCCTTGTAGACCGAAAGCGGAAGCGTTATGTTAACGCGGTTGATGTAGTCGAACGTCTTCACGATCCAACCGATCCAAGTACCGAACGTACGGCACCTCCATGTTCAGCACACGTTCAGCTTGATGACGTCCCTCGAGCTCTTGATCCAGTAGAGGGTCGAGGGAGAGTTCCGTTAGCACGACGGCGTGGTGACGGTGTTGGTGATGTGATCCGCGCAGGGCTTCGCCTAAGCACTACGACGCTATGACCAGAGGCGTAAACTGTGTGGGGGGGGAGGGCACCGCACATGGCTAATAGAAATCTTGGTGTACCTTTGGGGTGCCCCTCGCCCCCTTATATAAAGGAGGGGGGACGAGGCCGGC
>NC_057799.1:119759279-119780424 GCF_018294505.1 Triticum aestivum
GGGAGAGGGAAAGTGAAGGGGGCGCCACCCCCTCCTCCTTGTCCTATTCGGACTCCCTAGGAGGGGGGCGGTCGGACACCCCCCGCGGGCTTCCCTCTCTCTCCCTTAGGCCCATGTTGGCCCAACACTTCCCCCGGGGGTTCCAGTAACCTCCTGGTACTCCGAAAAAATACCCGAATCACTCGGAACCATTCCGATGTCCGAATACAACCTTCCAATATATGAATCTTTACGTCTCGACTATTTCGAGAGTCCTCGTCATGTCCGTGATCTCATCCGGGACTCCGAACAACCTTCAGTCACCAAAACACATAATTCATAATACAAATCGTCATCGAACTTTAAGCGTGCGGACCCTATGGGTTCGCGAACTATGTAGACATGACCGAGACACATCTCCGGTCAATAACCAATAGCGGAACCTGGATGCTCATATTGGCTCCTACATATTCTACGAAGATCTTTATCGGTCAAACCGCATAACAACATACGTTATTCCCTTTGTCATCGGTATGTTACTTCCCCAAGATTCGATCGTCCGTATCATCATACCTAGTCCAATCTCGTTACTGGCAAGTCTCTTTACTCATTCCGTAATGCATCATCCCGCAACTAACTCATTAGTCACATTGCTTGCAAGACTTATAGTGATGTGCATTATCAAGAGGGCCTAGAGATACCTCTCCAATACACGGAGTGACAAATCCTAATCTTGATCTATGCCAACCCAACAAACACCTTCGGAGACACCTGTAGAGCATCTTTATAATCACCCAGTTACGTTGTGACGTTTGATAGCACACAAGGTGTTCCTCCGGTATTCGGGAGTTGCAGAATCTCATAGTCAGAGGAACATGTATAAGTCATGAAGAAAGCAATAGCAATAAAACTAAACGATCATAGTGCTAAGCTAACGGATGGGTCTTGTCCATCACATCATTTCTCAAATGATGTGATCCCATTCATCAAATGACAACACATGTCTATGGTCAGGAAACATAACCATCTTTGACCAAGGAGCTAGTCAAGTAGAGGCATACTAGGGACACTCTGTTTTGTCTATGTATTCACACATGTACTAAGTTTCCGGTTAATACAATTCTAGCATGAATAATAAACATTTGTCATGAAATAAGGAAATATAAATAACAACTTTATTATTGCCTCTAGGGCATATTTCCTTCAGTCTCCCACTTGCACTAGAGTCAATAATCTAGATTACATAGTAATGATTCTAACACCCATGGAGTCTTGGTGGTGATCATGTTTTGCTCGTGGAAGAGGCTTAGTCAACGGGTCTGCAACATTCAGATCCGTATGTATTTTGCAAATCTCTATGTCTCCTTCCTTGACTTGATCGCGGATGGAATTAAAGCGTCTCTTGATGTGTTTGGTTCTCTTGTGAAATCTGGATTCCTTCGCCAAGGCTATTGCTCCAATATTGTCACAAAAGATTTTCATTGGACCCGATGCACTAGGTATAACACCTAGAACGGATATGAACTCCTTCATCCAGACTCCTTCATTTCCCACTTCCGAAGCAGCTATGTACTCCTCTTCACACGTAGATCCCGCCACGGCGCTCTGCTTGGAACTGCACCAACTGACAGCTCCACCATTCAATATAAATACGTATCCGGTTTGTGACTTAGAGTCATCCGAATCAGTGTCAAAGCTATCATCGACGTAACCATTTACAACGAGCTCTTTGTCACCACCATAAACGAGAAACATACCCTTAGTCCTTTTCAGGTACTTCAGGATGTTCTTGACCGCTGTCCAGTGATCCACTCCTGGATTACTTTGGTACCTCCCTGCTATACTTATAGCAAGGCACACATCAGGTCTGGTACACAACATTGCATACATGATAGAAGCTATGGCTGAGGCATAGGGAATGACTTTCATTTTCTCTCTATCTTCTGCAGTGGTCGGGCATTGAGTCTGACTCAACTTCACACCTTGTAACACAAGCAAGAACCCTTTGTTTGACTGATCCATTTTGAACTTCTTCAAAACTTTGTCAAGGTATGTGCTTTGTGAAAGTCCAGTTAAGCGTCTTGATCTATCTCTATAGATCTTGATGCCCAATATATATGTAGCTTCTCCAAGGTCTTTCATTGAAAAATTCTTATTCAAGTATCCTTTTATGCTATCCAGAAATTCTGTATCATTTCCAATCAACAATATGTCATCCACATATAATATTAGAAATGCTACAGAGCTCCCACTCACTTTCTTGTAAATACAGGCTTCTCCAAAAGTCTGTATAAAACCATATGCTTTGATCACACTATCAAAGCGTATATTCCAACTTCGAGAGGCTTGCACCAGTCCATAAATGGATCGCTGGAGCTTGCACACTTTGTTAGCACCTTTAGGATCGACGAAACCTTCTGGTTGCATCATATACAACTCTTCTTTAAGATATCCATTAAGGAACGCAATTTTGACATCCATTTGCCAGATTTCATAATCATAAAATGCGGCAATTGGTAACATGATTCGGACAGACTTAAGCATCGCTACGGGTGAGAAGGTCTCGTCGTAGTCAACTCCTTGAACTTGTCAAAAACCTTTCGCAACAAGTCAAGCTTTGTAGACAGTAACATTACCGTCAGCGTCAGTCTTCTTCTTGAAGATCCATTTATTCTCTATGGCTTGCCGATCATCGGGCAAGTCAACCAAAGTCCACAGTTTGTTCTCATACATGGATCCCATCTCAGATTTCATGGCCTCAAGCCATTTCGCGGAATCTGGGCTCATCATCGCTTCCTCATAGTTCATAGGTTCGACATGGTCTAGTAACATGACTTCCAGAACAGGATTACCATACCACTCTGGTGCGGAACGTACTCTGGTTGACCTACGAGGTTCGGTAGTAACTTGATCTGAAGTTTCATGATCATCATTAACTTCCTCACTAACTGGTGTAGGCATCACTGGAACTGATTTCTGTGATGAACTACTTTCCAATTCGGGAGGAGGTACAATTACCTCATCAAGTTCTACTTTCCTCCCACTCACTTCTTTCGAGAGAAACTCCTTCTCTAGAAAGGATCCATTCTTAGCAACGAATATCTTGCCTTCAAATATGTGATAGAAGGTGTACCCAACAGTCTCCTTTGGGTATCCTATGAAGACGCATTTCTCCGATTTGGGTTCGAGCTTATCAGGTTGAAGCTTTTTCACATAAGCATTGCAGCCCCAAACTTTAAGAAACGACAGCTTAGGTTTCTTGCCAAACCACAATTCATATGGTGTCGTCTCAACGGATTTAGATGGTGCCCTATTTAACGTGAATGCAGCCGTCTCTAAAGCATAACCCCAAAACGATAGTGGTAAATCGGTAAGAGACATCATAGATCTCACCATATCTTATAAAGTACGGTTACGACGTTTGGACACACCATTACGCTGTGGTGTTCCAGGTGGCGTGAGTTATGAAACTATTCCACATTGTTTCAAATGAAGACCAAACTCATAACTCAAATATTCACCTCCACAATCAGATCGTAGAAACTTTATTTTCTTGTTACGATGATTTTCCACTTCACTGAAATTCTTTGAACTTTTCAAATGTTTCAGACTTATGTTTCATGAAGTAGATATACCCATATCTGCTCAAATCATCTGTGAAGGTCAGAAAATAACGATACCCGCTGCGAGCCTCAACACTCATCGGACCGCATACATCAGTATGTATTATTTCCACTAAGTCAGTTGCTCGCTCCATTGTTCTGGAGAACGGAGTCTTAGCCATCTTTCCCATGAGGCATGGTTCGCAAGCATCAAGTGATTCATAATCAAGTGATTCCAAAAGCCCATCATCATGGAGTTTCTTCATGCGCTTTACACCAATATGACCTAAATGGCAGTGCCACAAATAAGTTGCACTATCATTATTAATTTGGCATCTTTTGGCTTCAATATTATGAATATGTGTATCACTACAATCGAGATTCAATAAAAATAGACCACTCATCAAGGGTGCATGACCATAAAAGATATTACTCATATAAATAGAACAATTGTTATTCGCTGATTTAAATGAATAACCGTCTCGCATTAAACAAGATCCAGATATAATGTTCATGCTCAACACTGGCACCAAATAACAATTATTCTGGTCTAAAACTAATCCCGACGGTAGATGTAGAGGTAGCGTGCCGACGACGATCACATCGACTTTGGAACCATTTCTCACGCGTATCGTCACCTCGCCCTTAGCCAATCTTCGTTTAATCCGTAGCCCCTGTTTCGAGTTGCAAATATGAGCAACAGAACCAGTATCAAATACCGATGATCCGTAAATAGTCTCCGTAGATAACTTTTCAATATAGTCCTCCTATCCCTTTCAGTAGGAATCGGGCGGCTTAGTAGCTGGAGGAAACCACAGCGGCTCAAGGCAACAAGGTGGCCTGAAAGAGGCGACTCAAAACCGAGATGGTTAGGAGGCAGTGACTTGTAGCCATTGTAAGCCAACGGAGGTAACCCAGAGCGGCGATTCAGCAGTAGCACACGCCGGCTCGGAGGCTCCGGATCATGACAGAGGCGGAGTAGCGGTGGCTCAACAGGGGCGCCGGCGGGTTACTGTCTCATCAGTTTCAAGCGAAAGGCGGCTCGGCAACACAGATGAAGCACCCAACGAGGCAAAGGCAAACGTCCTCAATAGCAGCGTATGTAATCATAATTCTTCAAACATGGCCCTTCAACAAGTTCTTGAACTCATCCTCATCAACGGTGATAGTCGGCTGTGATTTGAAATGACAAAGGGCCGTGGTGGCGGCTCGGCAGAGCCGGCGCGTGTGGACAACAGCAGCTGACAGCAGTGGTGAACCGGTGCGCGGAGAGCAGCAGTATCGAGTCGGTGCGATAGGTGCCGGGGTCTAGACGATGGCATGCGCACAGGGCAGCGCTGTAGCAGGGAGCCCGAGCAGAACAGGGGCAGACGAGGCAAGGAGGCGACGAACGCCGGACTGGCTCGGGCGACTCAATCATGCATCTATAGGGGCGCTTGCGGACAGGGCCTCGGCAGAGGTAGTAGGAGCAGCGGCAGCGAGTTGGCTCAGCAGAGGCAGTGGCTGAAGTGGCCGTCGGGGCGCGGCGACGGCGGCCCTGAAGCGACATCGGCGAAGGAAAGCAGCGTGACGAGACCAGGTCGACGCTATCTCCATTTCCAGGTCGTAGTTGTATCCGCTTCCGGGTCATGGGCTCGTGGCCACTTCTTTTTTTATAGGCTGCCGTATGTGGCACTAACATCTCGCATGATGGAATCCATCTATCTCCACGTAAGGGAGGTATTTCCCAGGCTTGAGCAAGGTAGTATAATAGCTTTGTCTTTTCTTAGTAATACTTTTGACTCACTTTAATACCTTGATGTGAACACCGAGACCGCAGATCGCATCACGGGATTTTTTTTCTTTTTTACTATTTTGGCCACCTGCGTCCATTGATCTTGTCTGCACTCTGCGACGAGGAATCAACTGCACGATGTTGCAGAGTTCGCCTCGGTACTGCTGTAGTCCTACGAGTTGTGTCATGTTGATCCGGATACGGACGTCATCCAGCCGGTCTCGGCGAATCAATCACGCGTATGATTTTTCTTCTTCTCAAGATAGCCATAACCATGAACACATGAATTAGTGACTTGTCGGTTGATCTGACACATCTTCTTCAGAAATCTGTCCGTCTCAACGACTTGAAATCAGTCCAAACGATCACAAGTCGGTGGCTGACCAAAGCTATAACCCTAATTTTTTCTTGACATTAAATCCCACAGATCTAAAATCTGAACTGATGAACTTCAAGTTGATGCAAACCCTTCCAAACCGGCTCATCCGGACAATTGCAAACTTCTCGATCCCTGGAGAGACCCCTCCAAGAACTCAACACCACCATGCGCAGGCCCCGCGGTGGGCGCCAACTGTCGTGGAATTGTCACGGCAGATGTCCTCGTTGAAAGGACTTAGTCGTGAGGCCAACGCATCTATGTGGTAGCTTGAGAGGGGTTGATCGGGATGAGAGACGCGAGACGTATCAACACACAAGACAAGGATTTAGACAGCTTCGGGCCCCGGGAAACATCATCCGGTAATAGCCCTACATGCTGTCTGTGGCTAGGTTTCATTATGCTCATGAGGGAGTCGCCGCATAAGCCAGCTCCCCTTTAGTTGCGTCTAGCCTTAGAGATTATTTCTTCTCCCTCTTTGGGGTGCCCTGCCCCTCCTTATATAAGTTGAAGGGGCGGGTTACATGACTAGTCCTAGTAGGATTAGGATTACTCTATTACAAGTGGAGTCCTAGTCTTGCTTCCTTTGTAAGGGAATATTCCTTATGCTTTCTCTTAAGCCGGCCCATCATCACCTAAGTTGGCCTTCCCATGAGCCGGCTCATGGGCCGTTGAGTCTTGTTATCCATCTGACCCGCCAACGGGGCCATCCGCTGAGTCGCTAGTCTAGTGAGTTGCCGGACCAGTGACCCGCCACACCCGTGAATCGCCGGTCCTCCGGCGGGTCATCGATGAAGCGCCAAGTACGGCCGGGTCATACTTCTGGCCGGGTCATACCGCGGGGTATATCCCCGACAATTAGTAAGGTACACATCAATAACATGTATATCAAATATACCTTTCACTTTGCCATCCTTCTTATCCGCCAAATACTTGGGGCAGTTCCACTTCCAGTGACCAGTCCCTTTGCAGTAGAAGCACTCAGTTTCAGGCTTAGGTCCAGATTTGGGCTTCTTCCTGGGAGTAGCAACTTGCTTGCTATTCTTCTTGAAGTTCCCCTTCTTCCCTTTGCCCTTCTTCTTGAAACTAGTGGTATTGTTAACCATCAACACTTGATGCTCCTTCTTGATTTCTTCCTCCGCAACCTTTAGCATCGTGAAGAGCTCGGGAATTGTCTTTTCCATCCCTTGCATATTATAGTTCATCACGGAGCCTTTATAGCTTGGTGGCAGTGATTGAAGAACTCTGTCAAGGACACTATCATCAGGAAGATTAACTCCCAGCTGAGTCAAGTGGTTATGGTACCCAGACATTCTGAGTATGTGTTCACTGACAGAACTATTCTCCTCCATCTTGCAGCTATAGAACTTGTTGGAGACTTCATATCTCTCAACTCGGGCATTTGCTTGAAATATTAACTTCAACTCCTGGAACATCTCATATGCTCCATGACGTTCAAAACGTCTTTGAAGTCCCGATTCTAAGCCGTAAAACATGACACACTGAACTATCGAGTAGTCATCAGCTTTGCTCTGCCAGACGTTCATAACGTCCGGAGTTGCTCCTGCAGCGGGTCTTGCACATAGCGGTGCTTCCAGGACGTAATTCTTCTGTGCAACAATGAGGATAATCCTCAAGTTATGGACCCAGTCCGTGTAATTGCTACCATCATGTTTCAACTTAGCTTTCTCTAGGAACGCATTAAAATTCAAGGGAACAGTAGCACATGCCATTGATCTACAACAACATAGATATGCAAAAAACTATCAGGTACTAAGTTCATGATAAATTAAAGTTCAATTAATCATATTACTAAAGAACTCCCACTTAGATAGACATCCCTCTAGTCATCTAAATGATCACGTGATCCATATCAACTAAACCATGTCCGATCATCACGTGAGATGGAGTAGTTTTCAATGGTGAACATCTCTATGTTGATCATATCTACTATATGATTCACGTTCAACCTTTCGGCCTCAGTGTTTCGAGGCCATATCTGCATATGCTAGGCTCGTCAAGTTTAACCCGAGTATTCTGCGCGTGCAAAACTGGCTTACACCCGTTATATGTGAACGTAGAGCTTATCACACCCGATCATCACGTGGTGTCTCGGCACGACGAACTGTAGCAACGGTGCATACTCAGGGAGAACCCTTATACCTTGAAATTTAGTGAGGGGTCATCTTGTAATGCTACCACCATACTAAGCAAAATAAGATGCATAAAAGATAAACATCACATGCAATCAAAATATGTGACATGATATGGCCATCATCATCTTGTGCCTTTGATCTCCATCTCGAAAGCACCGTCATGATCTCCATCGTCACCGGCTTAACACCTTGATCTCCATCATAGCATCATTGTCGTCTCGCCAACTATTGCTTCTACGACTATCGCTACCGCTTAGAGATAAAGTAAAGCAATTACATGGCAATTGCATTTCATACAATAAAGCAACAACCATAAGGCTCCTGCCAGTTGCCGACAAATTTTGCAAAACATGATCATCTCATATAAAAAAAACTTATATCACATCATGTCTTGGCCATATCACATCACAACAAGCCCTGCAAAAACAAGTTAGACATCCTTACTTTGTTGTTGCAAGTTTTATGTGGCTGCTACGGGCTTCTAGCAAGAACCGTTCTTACATACGCATCAAAACCACAACGATTTTTCATCAAGTGTGATGTTTTAACCTTCAACAAGGACCGGCCGCAGTCAAACTTGATTCAACTAAAGTTGGAGAAATAGACACCCGCTAGCCACTTGTGTGCAAAGCACGTCGATAGAACCAGTCTCATGAACGCGGTCATGTAATGTTGGTCCGGGCCGCTTCATCCAACAATATCGTCGAATCAAAGTAAGACGTGAAGGAAATATGCCCTAGAGGCAATAATAAAGTTGTTATTTATATTTCCTTATTCATGATAAATGTTTATTATTCATGCTAGAATTGTATTAACCGGAAACTTAGTACATGTGTGAATACATAGGCAAAACAAAGTGTCCCTAGTATGCCTCTACTAGACTAGCTCGTTGAGCAAAGATGGTTATGTTTCCTGACCATAGACATGTGTTGTCATTTGATGAACGTGATCACATCATTAGAGAATGATGTGATGGACAAGACCCATCCATTAGCTTAGCATAATGATCGTTTAGTTTTATTGCTATTGCTTTCTTCATGACTTATACATGTTCCTCTAACGATGAGATTATGCAACTCCCGAATACCGGAGGAACACCTTGTGTGCTATCAAACGTCACAATGTAACTGGGTGATTATAAAGATGCTCTACAGGTGTCTCCGAAGGTGTTTGTTGGGTTGGCATAGATCAAGATTAGGATTTGTCACTCCGGTTATCGGAGAGGTATCTCTGGGCCTCTCGGTAATGCACATCACTATAAGCCTTTGAAGCAATGTGACTAATGAGTTAGTTGCGGGATGATGCATTATGGAACAAGTAAAGAGACTTGCCGGTAACGAGATTGAACTAGGTATGATGATACTGACGATCGAATCTCGGGCAAGCAACATACCGATGACAAAGGGAATAACGTATGTTGTTATGCGGTTTGACTGACAAAGATCTTCGTAGAATATGTAGAAGCCAATATGAGCATCTAGGTTCCGCTATTGGTTATTGACTAGATATTTGTCTCGGTCATGTCTACATAGTTCTCGAACCCGTAGGGTCCGCACGCTTAACGTTCGATGACGATTTATATTATGAGTTATGTGTTTTGGTGACCAAAGTTTGTTCGGAGTCCCGGATGAGATCACAGACATGACGAGGAGTCTCGAAATGGTCGAGAGGTAAATATTGATATATTGGACGAAGGTATTCGGGCACCAGAATGGTTTCGGAAATTTTCGGATATTTTCGGCGTTCCGAGGGGTTACCAGAACCCCGTGGGGAAGTATTGGGCCTTAATGGGCCATAAGGGGGTAGTAGAGGGCAGGCCACAAGGTGGCGCCCCCCAAGGCAGTCCGAATTGGACTAAGGGGAGGGGGCGCGGCCCCCTCTTTCCTTTCCCTCTCCCTCTCCTTCCCTCCTGCCCCCTCTTGGAATAGGAAAGGGAATCCAACTAGGATTGGGAATCCTAGTTGGACTCCCCCCTTGGCGCGCCCTCCTTGGCCGCCGGCCTCCTCCCTCTCCTACTTTATATACATGGCCAGGGGGCACCCCAAAGCGCAACAGTTGTTCCTTAGCCGTGTGCGGTGCCCCCCTCCACAGTTTACCACCTCAGTCATATTGTCGTAGTGCTTAGGCGAAGCCTCTCGCAGATCACATCACCAACACCGTCGCCATGCCGTCGTGCTGACGGAACTCTCCCTCAACCCTCTACTGGATCAAGAGCTCGAGGGACGTCATTGTGCTGAATGTGTGTTGAACACGGAGGTGCCGTACGTTCGGTACTTGGATCGGTTGGATCGTGAAGACGTTCGACTACATCAACCACGGTACTAAACGCTTCCGCTTTTGGTCTATGAGGGTACGTGGACACACTCTTCCCTCTCGTAGCTATGCATCTCCTAGATAGATCTTGCGCGGTCGTAGGAATTTTTTTGAATTACTACGTTACCCTATAGTGGTATCAGAGCCAGGTCTATGCGTAGATGATATATGCACGAGTAGAACACAATGAGTTGTGAGCGATAATAGTCATGCTGCTTACCACCAACATCTTACTTTGATTCGGCGGTATTGTTGGATGAAGCGGCCCGGACCGACATTACATGACCGTGTTCATGAGACTGGTTCTACCGACGTGCTTCGCACACAGGTGGCTAGCGGGTGTCTGTTTCTCCAACTTTAGTTGAATCGAGTTTGACTACGGCCGGTCCTTGTTGAAGGTTAAAACAACACACTTGATGAAAAATCGTTGTGGTTTTGATGCGTAGGTAAGAACGGTTCTTGCTAGAAGCCCGTAGCAGCCACGTAAAACTTGCAACAACAAAGTAGAGGACGTCTAACTTGTTTTTGCAGGGCATGTTGTGATGTGATATGGTCAAGACATGATGAGACATAAATTGTTGTATGATATGATCATGTTTTGTAGAAGTAATCGGCAACTGGCAGGAGCCTTATGGTTGTCGCTTTATTGTATGAAATGCACTCACCATGTAATTGCTTTACTTTATTGATACGTCTCCAACGTATCTATAATTTATGAAGTATTCATGCTATTATATTATGTGTTTTGGATGTTTATGGGATTTATTAATCACTTTTATACTATTTTTGGGACTAACCTATTGACCCAGAGCCCAGTGCCAGTTTCTGTTTTTTCCCTTGTTTCAGTGCTTCGCAGAAAAGGAATATCAAACGGAGTCCAAACGGAATGAAACTTTCGGGAGCGTGATTTTTGGAACGAACGTGATCCAGGAGACTTGGAGTTGAAGTCAAGGAAGCTTCGAGGTGGCCACGAGGCAGGGAGGCGCGCCTGCCCCCCTGGGCGCGCCCCACCCTCGTGGGCCCCTCATGGCTCCCCTGACCGACTTCTTTCGCCTATATATGTCCATATACCCTAAAAACATCGAGGAACATAATAGACCAGGAGTTCCGCCGCCGCAAGCCTCCAGAGCCACGAAAAACCAATCGGGACCCTGTTTCGGCACCCTGCCGAAGGGGCAATCCCTCTCCGATGGCCATCTTCATCATCCCGGCGCTCTCCATGACGAGGAGGGAGTAGTTCACCCTCGGGGCTGAGGGTATGTACCAGTAGCTATGTGTTTGATCTCTCTCTCTCGTGTTCTTGAGGTGGTACGATCTTGATGTATCGCGAGCTTTGCTATTATAGTTGGATCTTATGATGTTTCTCCTCCTCTACTCTCTTGTAATGGATTGAGTTTTCCTTTTGAAGTTGTCTTGTCGGATTGAGTCTTTAAGGATTTGAGAACACTTGATGTATGTCTTGCCGTGCTTATCTGTGGTGACAATGGGATATTCACGTGATCTACTTGATGTATGTTTTGGTGATCAACTTGCGGGTTCAATGAACTTATGCATAGGGGTTGGCACACGTTTTCGTATTGACTCTCCGGTAGAAACTTTGGGGCACTCTTTGAAGTACTTTGTGTTGGTTGAATAGATGAATCTGAGATTGTGTGATGCATACCGTATAACCATGACCACGGATACTTGAGGTGACATTGGAGTATCTAGGTGACATTAGGGTTTTGGTTGATTTGTGTCTTAAGGTGTTATTCTAGTACGAACTCTATGATAGATCGAACAGAAAGAATAGCTTCGTGTTATTTTACTACGGACTCTTGAATAGATCGATCAGAAAGAATAACTTTGAGGTGGTTTCGTACCCTACAATAATCTCTTCGTTTGTTCTCCGCTATTAGTGACTTTGGAGTGACTCTTTGTTGCATGTTGAGGGATAGTTATATGATCCAGTTATGTTATTATTGTTGAGAGAACTTGCACTAGTGAAAGTATGAACCCTAGGCCTTGTTTCCTAGCATTGCAATACCGTTTACGCTCACTTTTACCACTTGTTACCTTGCTGTTTTTATATTTTCAGATTACAAAAACTCATATCTATCATCCATATTGCACTTGTATCACCATCTCTTCGCCGAACTAGTGTACCTATACAATTTACCATTGTATTGGGTGTGTTGGGGACACAAGAGACTCTTTGTTATTTGGTTGCAGGGTTGTTTGAGAGATACCATCTTCATCCTACGCCTCCCACGGATTGATAAACCTTAGGTCATCCACTTGAGGGAAATTTGCTACTTTCCTACAAACCTCTGCACTTGGAGGCCCAACAACGTCTACAAGAAGAAGGTTGTGTAGTAGACATCAAGCTCTTTTCTGGCGCCGTTGCCGGGGAGGTGAGTGCTTGAAGGTATATCTTTAGATCTTGCAATCGAATCTTTTAGTTTCTTGTTTTATCACTAGTTTAGTTTATAAAAGAAAACTACCAAAAAATGGAATCAAGGGTGCCTCATATGCTTCATCTTTTTAATATGTTCCGTGAAAATAAGGATTCCGATAATTGTGCTCAATTGCTAGAGGAAGAATGCATTAAAATGTTTGGCACTAAATTTTTGAATGATGAGCATGATTGCAATGTTGTTAGTATGAATTCTTTGAATACCTATGATGCTAATGATATGCAAAGCCACAAGCTTGGGGATGCTATGTTTGATGAAGATGATATGTTTAGTCCCCCAAGTTTTGATGAGCAACTTTATTATGATGAAAGCATGCCTCCTATTTATGATGATTATTGTGATGACACGTATGCTATAAAGAATAAAGATGACCATGAAACTTGTCATCATGATTTTAATTTTCAATTGGATTATGCTTCACATGATAGTTATTTTGTTGAGTTTGCTCCCACTATTCCGAATGAGAAGAATTTTGCTTATGTGGAGAGTAGTAAAATTTATATGCTTGTAGATCATGAAAAGAATGCTTTATGTGATGGTTATATTGTTGAATTCATTCATGATGCTACTGAAAATAATTATGAGGGAGGAACATATGCTTGTAGGAATTGCAATAATATCAAGTTTCCTCTCTATGTGCTTAAAGTTTTAAAGTTATGCTTGTTTTGCCTTCCTATGCTAGTTGATTATTGTTCCCATAAGTTGTTTGCTCCCAAAATCCCTATGCATAGGAAGTGGGTTAGGCGTAAATGTGCTAGTCATATGCTTGATGATGCTCCTGTTATGTTTCAATTCTTATCTTTTATGAGAGCATCATTGTCATCATCATGCCTAGCTAAAAAGGCATTAAAGAAAAACGCTTGTTGGGAGACAACCCAACATTTATACCTACTGTTTTTGTGTGTTCACATGATTATGCTACTATAGTAATCATGTTTTATAGCTTTGTTTCAATAAAGTGCCAAGTAAGACCTTTAGGATAGCTTATGGTGATAGTTGTGTTGATCCTGTTGAAAAACAGAAATTTTGCGCGCACGAGATTAGTTTTCATAATTCACAGAAGCGTGCTATTGATCTGATTCTTTTTGCTCTGGATTGGTACACAAATTTCTCAGGTTTTCCTAATTTGGTAAAAAAAATTGGAGTTCCATAAGTATACGTTTGATACAGATTACTACAGACTGTTCTGTTTTTGACAGATTCTGTTTTCTATGTGTTGTTTGCTTATTGTGATGAATCTATGAGTAGTATCGGAGGGTATGGACCATAGAGATGTTGGAATACAGTAGATATTACACCAATATGAATTTAGAATGAGTTCACAACAGTACCAAAAGTGGTGATTTATTTTCTTATACTAACGGAGCTTACGAGTTTTCTGTTGAGTTTTGTGTTGTGAAGTTTTCAAGTTTTGGGTAAAGATTCGATGGACTATGGAATAAGGAGTGGCAAGAGCCTAAGTTTGGGGATGCCCAAGGCACCCCAAGGTAATATTCAAGGACAACCAAGAGCCTAAGCTTGGGGATGCCCCGGAAGGCATCCCCTCTTTCGTCTTCGTTCATCGGTAACTTTACTTGGAGCTATATTTTTATTCACCACATGATATGTGTTTTGCTTGAAGCGTCATTGTATTTTCTTTTGTTTTTCTTGCTGTTTGAATAAAATACCAAGATCTGAAATTCTTAAATGTTAGAGAGTCTTCACATAGTTGCATAATTATTTAACTACTCATTGATCTTCACTTATATCTTTTTGGAGTAGTTTGTCATTTACTCATGTGCTTCACTTATATCCTATGAGTAAATAGTTGAATGAATTGAATATCATAAATCTAAAATTATATATGTTTCATATGCTTATACCATGGGGAGTAATGACTTTACATATAAGAAGTAGATGTGGTAAATCTATTGAAGGTTAGCAAACATTGTATTGGTCACTTGAACAATTCATGAAAGAATATTGAAGGAAGAGAGATTTCACATATAAATATACTATATTGGACATCTTCTGTAATTTTGAGCACTCATTAAAATATGACATGCTAAAAGGTTGATGTTGGACAAGGAAGACAACGTAATGGGTTATGTTTTCTTATATCCGAAATAAAGTATATTGTCATGGATCGCCCAACACGTTGAGCTTGCCTTTCCCCCTCATGCTAGCCAAATTCTTCGCACCACGTAGAGATACTACTTGTGCTTCCAAACATCCCTTAAACCAGTATTGCCATGAGAGTCCACCATACCTACCTATGGATTGAGTAAGATCCTTCAAGTAAGTTGTCATCGGTGCATGCAATAAAAATTGCTCTCTAAATATGTATGATCTTTTAGTGTGGAGAAAATAAGCTTTATACGATCTTGTGATATGGAAGCAATAAAAGCGACAGACTGCATAATAAAGGTCCCTATCACAAGTGGCAATATAAAGTGACGTTCCCTCGCATTAAGATTTTGTGCATCCAACTATAAAAGCGCATGACAACCAATGCTTCCCTCTGCGAAGGGCCTATCTTTTATTCTTGTCCTTTACCTTATGCAAGAGTCATGGTGATCTTCACCTTTCCTTTTTACATTTTATCCTTTGGCAAGCACATTGTGTTGGAAAGATTCTGATATATATATCCAATTGGATGTAAGGCATCATGAACTATTATTGTTGACATTATCCTTGAGGTAAAAGGTTGGGAGGCGAATCTATAAGCCCCTATCTTTCTCTGTGTCTGATTAAAACTTTGAACCCATCAATATCGCGTGAGTGTTAGCAATTGTGAAAGACTATATGATAGTTGAGTATGTGGAGTTTGCTAAATCAAAGCTCTGACATAGACTCTTCTTGAAAATAAGATGAATTATAATTGTTTGATGACTGATAACACAGTTTGTTAGTTTTCAAGAAAGTTTATGATCTATACTTTAACATGTGAATAGCTTGTTACTTGATCATGAGAAGCTTTATGAGATGAGCTACTGTTATGAGATATAATGATGCTAGAAAAGGTGATTGAAATTTTTATTGATCACACTTGTGCACCTGCTAGCATCACACTTCATAAATTATTTCTTTTATCATTTACCTACTCGAGGACGAGCAAGAATTAAGCTTGGGGATGCTGATACGTCTCCAACGTATCTATAATTTATGAAGTATTCATGCTATTATATTATCTGTTTTGGATGTTTATGGGCTTTATTAAACACTTATATATTATTTTTGGGACTAACCTATTGACCCAGAGCCCAGTGCCAGTTTCTGTTTTTTCCCTTGTTTCAGTGTTTCGCAGAAAAGGAATATCAAACGGATTCCAAACGGAATGAAACCTTCGGGAGCATGATTTTTGGAACGAACGTGATCCAGGAGACTTGGAGTTGAAGTCAAGGAAGCTTCGAGGTGGCCACGAGGCAGGGAGGCGCGCCTGCCCCCTGGGCGCGCCCCCACCCTCGTGGGCCCCTCGTGGCTCCCCTGACCGACTTCTTTCGCCTATATATGTCCATATACCCTAAAAACATCGAGGAGCAGAATAGATCGGGAGTTCCGCCGCCGCAAGCCGCCAGAGCCACGAAAAACCAATCGGGACCCTGTTCCGGCACCCTGCCGAAGGGGCAATCTCTCTCGGGTGGCCATCTTCATCATCCCGGCGCTCTCCATGACGAGGAGGGAGTAGTTCACCCTCGGGACTGAGGGTATGTACCAGTAGCTATGTGTTTGATCCCTCTCTCTCTCTCGTGTTCTTGAGGTGGTACGATCTTGATGTATCGCGAGCTTTGCTATTATAGTTGGATCTTATGATGTTTCTCCCCCTCTACTCTCTTGTAATGGATTGAGTTTTCCCTTTGAAGTTGTCTTGTCGGATTGAGTCTTTAAGGATTTGAGAACACTTGATGTATGTCTTGCCGTGCTTATCTGTGGTGACAATGGGATATTCACGTGATCTACTTGATGTATGTTTTGGTGATCAACTTGCGGGTTCAATGAACTTATGCATAGGGTTTGGCACACGTTTTCGTCTTGACTCTCCGGTAGAAACTTTGGGGCACTCTTTGAAGTACTTTGTGTTGGTTGAATAGATGAATCTGAGATTGTGTGATGCATATCGTATAATCATGCCCACGGATACTTGAGGTGACATTGGAGTATCTAGGTGACATTAGGGTTTTGGTTGATTTGTGTCTTAAGGTGTTATTCTAGTACGAACTCTATGATAGATCGAACGGAAAGAATAGCTTCGTGTTATTTTACTACGGACTCTTGAATAGATCGATCAGAAAGAATAACTTTGAGGTGGTTTCATACCCTACAATAATCTCTTCGTTTGTTCTCCGCTATTAGTGACTTTGGAGTGACTCTTTGTTGCATGTTGAGGGATAGTTATATGATCCAGTTATGTTATTATTGTTGAGAGAACTTGCACTAGTGAAAGTATGAACCCTAGGCCTTGTTTCCTAGCATTGCAATACCGTTTACGCCCACTTTTACCACTTGTTACCTTGCTGTTTTTATATTTTCAGATTACAAAAACTCATCTATCATCCATATTGCACTTGTATCACCATCTCTTCGCCGAACTAGTGCACCTATACAATTTACCATTGTATTGGGTGTGTTGGGGACACAAGAGACTCTTTGTTATTTGGTTGCAGGGTTGTTTGAGAGAGACCATCTTCATCCTACGCCTCCCACGGATTGATAAACCTTAGGTCATCCACTTGAGGGAAATTTGCTACTGTCCTACAAACCTCTGCACTTGGAGGCTGAACAACGCCTACAAGAAGAAGGTTGTGTAGTAGACATCATTTATCACTAAGCGGTAGCGATAGTCGTAGAAGCAATAGTTGGTGAGACGACAATGATGCTACGATGGAGATCAAGGTGTCAAGCCGGTGACGATGGAGATCATGACGGTGCTTTGGAGATGGAGATTAAAGGGACAAGATGATGATGGCCATATCATGTCACATATTTTGATTGCATGTGATGTTTAGCTTTTATGCATCTTATTTTGCTCAGTACGGTGGTAGCACTATAATATGATCCCTCACTAAATTTCAAGGTATAAGTGTTGTCCCTGAGTATGCACAATTGCTACAGTTCCTTGTGCCGAGACACCACGTGATGATCGGGTGTGATAAGCTATACGTTCACATACAACGGGTGCAAGCCAGTTTTGCACATGCAGAATACTTGGGTTAAACTTGACGAGCCTAGCATATGCAGATATGGCCTCGGAACACTGAGACCGAAAGGTCGAACGTGAATCATATAGTAGATATGATCAACATAGTGATGTTCACCATTGAAAACTACTCCATCTCACATGATGATCGGACATGGTTTAGTTGATATGGATCACGTGATCATTTAGATGACTAGAGGGATGTCTATCTAAGTGGGAATTCTTAAGTAATATGATTAATTGAACTTTAATTTATCATGAACTTAGTACCTGATAGTTTTTGCATGTCTATGTTGTTGTAGATCAATGGCCCATGCTACCGTTCCCTTGAATTTTAATGCGTTCCTGGAGAAAGCTAAGTTGAAAGATGATGGTAGCAATTACACGGACTGGGTCCGTAACTTGAGAATTATCCTCATTGCTGCACAGAAGAATTATGTCCTGGAAGCACCGCTAGGTGCAAGACCCGCTGCAGGAGCAACTCCGGATGTTATGAACGTCTGGCAGAGCAAAGCTGATGACTACTCGATAGTTCAGTGTGCCATGCTTTACGGCTTAGAATCGGGACTTCAAATACGTTTTGAATGTCATGGAGCATATGAGATGTTCCAGGAGTTGAAGTTAATATTTCAAGCAAATGCCCGAGTTGAGAGATATGAAGTCTCCAACAAGTTCTATAGCTGCAAAATGGAGGAGAATAGCTCTGTCAGTGAACACATACTCAGAATGTCTAGGTACCATAACCACTTGACTCAGCTGGGAGTTAATCTTCCTGATGATAGTGTCATTGACATAGTTCTTCAATCACTGCCACCAACCTATAGAGGCTTCGTGATGAACTATAATATGCAAGGGCTCGAAAAGACAATTCCCGAGCTCTTCGTGATGCTAAAGGCTGGGGAGGTAGAAATCAAGAAGGAGCATGAAGTGTTGATGGTTAATAAGACCACTAGTTTCAAGAAAAAGGGCAAAGGGAAGAAGGGGAACTTCAAGAAGAATAGCAAGCAAGTTGCTACTCCCAGGAAGAAGCCCAAGTCTGGACCTAAGCCTGAAACTGAGTGCTTCTACTACAAAGGGACTGGTCACTGGAAGCGGCACTGCCCCAAGTATTTTGCGGATAAGAAGGATGGCAAAGTGAAAGGTATATTTGATATACATGTTATTGATGTGTACCTTACTAATGCTCGTAGTAGCGCCTGGGTATTTGATACTGGTTCTGTTGCTCATATTTGCAACTCGAAATAGGGGCTACGGATTAAACGAAGATTGGCTAAGGACGAGGTGACGATGCGCGTGGGAAATGGTTCCAAAGTCGATGTGATCGTCGTCGGCAGGCTACCTCTACATCTACCGCCGGGATTAGTTTTAGACCTGAATAATTGTTATTTGGTGCCAGCGTTGAGCATGAACATTATATCTGGATCTTGTTTGATGCGAGACGGTTATTCATTCAAATCAGAGAATAATGGTTGTTTTATTTATATGAGTAATATCTTTTATGATCATGCACCCTTGATGAGTGGTCTGTTTCTGTTGAATCTTGATTGTAGTGATACACATATTCATAATATTGAAGCCAAAAGATGCAAAGTTAATAATGATAGTGCAACTTATTTGTGGCACTGCCGTTTAGGTCATATTGGTGTAAAGCGCATGAAGAAACTCCATGCTGATGGGCTGTTGGAATCACTTGATTATGAATCACTTGATGCTTGCGAACTATGCCTCATGGGCAAGATGACTAAGACTCCGTTCTCCGGAACAATGGAGCGAGCAACTGACTTATTGGAAATAATACATACCGATGTATGCGGTCCGATGAGTGTTGAGGCTCGCGGTGGGTATCGTTATTTTCTGACCTTCACAGATGATTTGAGCAGATATGGATATATCTACTTAATGAAACATAAGTCTCAAATATTTGAAAAGTTCAAAGAATTTCAGAGTGAAGTGGAAAATCATCGTAACAAGAAAATATAGTTTCTACGATCTGATCGTGGAGGTGAATATTTGAGTTATGAGTTTGGTCTTCATTTGAAATAATGTGGAATAGTTTCGCAACTCACGCCTCCCGAAACACCACAGCGTAATGGTGTGTCCGAACGTTGTAACCGTACTTTATTAGATATGGTGCGATCTATGATGTCTCTTACTGATTACCGCTATCGTTTTGGGGTTATGCTTTAGAGACAGTTGCATTCACGTTAAATAGGGCACCATCTAAATCCGTTGAGACGACTCCATACGAACTATGGCTTGCCAAGAAACCTAAGCTGTCATTTTGTAGCGACCAGACCTCAAATGGTCTGTGCTGCTGTGCACCAGTGTCATCCCTGGATCAGTAATGCTGACACACACAGTACAAATGGAGGATTTATACCAGACCTCAAAGAGATAAGTATGATATATATGGATTAAGGCCATCTAAACGATAACAGCGGAAGACTTGGAAGATAAGTGAGTCCATCAACTCCAGCGGCATCACTGAGTATAAGACCACGACCTAAGGCACCTTACTCGTCGTCTGAAAAGTCTGCAACATGAAACGTTGCAGCCCGAAACGGGTCAGCACATGGAATATGCTGGCAAAGTAACACATAGAGAATAATGAACAATAATACTGCTATACTACATGCATATATGGCTGGTGGAAAGCTCTACGGTTACAGTTTTGCGAAAAGCCAATTTTTTCCTACTTCAAAGGAATAAATTTATTTAACTATCATGGTGGTTGTGAAACATTGAGATGGTTGACAGCATCTCAATCCCAATTAAGTGTCATCAATAACCCAACAAAATTTAATTAGAAGTAACATGGTGATGAGATTCAAATGATAATCCAAGTACTAGATACTCAAGTTGTCCATAAACGGGGACACGGCTAACCATGATTAGTTTGTACACTCTGCAGAGGTTTGTGCACTTTTCCCCACAAGACTCGATCGCCTCCGCTTGATTCTCGCACTGCATGATGTTTGAGAAACGGATGACCGAGACACAGTCTTTCAGGAACAGTCACTCTTTACTCCGGGTGGACCGGTACACCTACTTTCCCCTACATCTGCTAGCCCACCTCTTCAAGAGATCATGTAACCTACTCAACTATGCTAGAGCCCATAATAGCTTGTGGCTGCACACGGAAGTTTCTAGCATGAATAATCTTATGATCCCTTTGAGCCTGGGTGGCGGTCCTTATACAAACAGACAACACTGGATTCTCCAGGTGCCTCAATCCACCCAGATGTGAGTTTTAGTTGCCACCTTAGGTAAACCATTATTAACAATCTCACATCTGTCATGAATATCTCTCAAA
>NC_057799.1:119781688-119784736 GCF_018294505.1 Triticum aestivum
ATATATATGAGGGGGGGTGCTCGGCTTGGAGGACGAGGCAAGCTCCGGCGGGGTCCCGTGCTCGCCATGGACATCGGGCGGTGGCGGCATCGTGCTGGGGAAGGAGACGGCGTGGGCGGGCCGGCGGCTCGGCTGGGCTTCGGCCCGGTCGGGCGGCGCGCAGTTTTCTTAAATACGCTCTGCGGAAAAATTCGTAGAAAAATAAATAAAAGGCCAAAAAAGATAAAATAAATTTTTCCCCGTCTAGTTAGAAAATGTAGAATAGGGTGAACATTTTTTTGACACAAAAATAATTTTTTGAAAACATGCAATATTTTTAATGCAATTAAAATTGCAAATAAAATCCAAGTAAATCCAATAAATGATTTTAACACTTTTCCTCCAATATTTCAATTGTTTTGGAGAAGTCATATTTTCTCCTCTCATTTATTTGTAAAATGAAATATTTTTCCGGAGAGAAAATAATTAAAACCAAAATCCTCGTTTTATTATTTGATGGAAATCAAATATGAAAATTCGAGAAAATCCCCAACTCTCTCCGAGGGTCCTTGAGTTGCTTAGGATTTATCGAGGATTTGTCAGAATGCAAATAAAATATGATATGCAATGATGATCTATGTATAACATACCAAATTGAAAATTCGGGATGTTACAAACCTACCCCCCTTAAGATGAATCTCGCCCTCGAGATTCGGGTTGGCTAGAAAACAGGTGGGAGTGGTCCTTCCGTAGATCTTCCTCTCGCTCCCAGGTGGCTTCATCTTCCGTGTGGTGACTCCACTGGACTTTGCAAAACTTGATAACCTTACTGCGGGTAACTCGGCTGGCATACTCAAGAATCTTAACTGGTTTCTCCTCATAGGTCAAATCACTTTCCAGTTGAATTGCTTCCAGTGGCACAGTATCTCTCAGTGGTATCTCAGCCATCTCTGCGTGGCACTTCTTCAACTGGGAAACGTGAAATACATCATGAACTCCAGACAATCCTTCAGGCAATTCCAGCTTGTAGGCAACCTCTCCCATACGTTCCACAACTCTGTATGGTCCGATAAAATGGGGTGCTAACTTTCCCTTAACTCCAAAGCGCTTCACTCCTCGAAGTGGTGATACTCGAAGATAAACTCGGTCTCCGACTTCGTGAACTGTCTCCTTTCGTTTAGAATCAGCATAACTCTTCTGTCTGGACTGGGCTACCTTGAGCCTATCGCGAATCAACCTCACTTTCTGTTCAGACTCCTTAATCAAATCTGGTCCAAACAACTGACGGTCTCCAACTTCGTCCCATAACAACGGTGTTCTACACCTCCTTCCGTACAAGGCTTCGAAAGGGGCCATCTTCAAACTGGTCTGATAACTGTTGTTGTAGGAAAACTCTGCATATGGCAAATTGTCGTCCCAACTAGATCCATAATCTAGTGCACAAGCTCTCAACATGTCCTCCAAAATCTGGTTGACTCTCTCAGTCTGTCCATCTGTCTGTGGGTGAAAAGCTGTACTAAATTCTAGCTTGGTTCCCAATGTTTCATGTAACTGCTTCCAAAACTTCGAGGTAAACTGGGTTCCTCTGTCTGATACAATGGTCCTCGGAACTCCATGCAAACATACGATCCTGGTCATGTATATCTTTGCCAACTTAGCACTGGTGTAAGTGGTCTTCACTGGAATGAAATGAGCCACTTTCGTCAAACGGTCGACTACAACCCATATCGAGTCATAGCCTGAACGAGTCCTGGGTAATCCTGTGATAAAATCCATGCCTATTTTATCCCACTTCCATTCGGGTATTGGCAATGGTTGTAGCAATCCTGCTGGTTTCTGATGCTCTGCCTTCACTCTCTGACATACATCACAAACTGCTACGTATTCTGCAATATCCTTCTTCATTCCGGTCCACCAGTAAGTATTCTTCAGATCCAAATACATCTTGGTATTCCCTGGGTGAACCGAGTACGGTGAATCATGGGCTTCTTGCAAAATCAACTTCCTGATCTCCGGATCATTTGGCACATATACACGGTCCTCAAACCATAAGGTATCATGCTCATCCTCACGAAATCCCTGGGCCTTTCCTTTGTTCATCTTCTCCTTTATCTCTTCAATCTCCTTGTCTGTCTTCTGAGCTTCTCTGATCCTTTCCATCAAAGTAGACTGAATCTCCAATGTCGCTAAATAGCCTCTTGGGACTATCTCCAAACATAGTTCGCGAAGGTCCTCGGCTAACTCCTGAGGTAACTCTCCTGTCATGAGGGTGTTGACATGACTCTTGCGGCTCAACGCGTCTGCTACTACGTTAGCCTTTCGTGGGTGATAATGCAATCTCATATCATAGTCCTTAATGAGCTCCAACCATCTCCTCTGTCTGAGATTTAACTCCTTCTGCGTGAAAATATACTTCAAACTCTTGTGATCCGTGTACACCTCACAATGGTTTTCGATGAGAAAATGTCTCCATGTCTTCAATGCATGCACCACGGCTGCTAACTCCAAATCATGCGTAGCATAATTCTTCTCATGGGGTTTAAGTTGTCGTGAAGCATATGACACAACTCTTCCTTCCTGCATAAGCACTGCTCCAAGTCCTCGACGAGAAGCGTCGCAATAAACTTCATAGTCCTTGCGTTGATCTGGCAGAATCAACACTGGTGATGTAACCAATCATTTCTTCAACTCTTGGAAACTAGCTTCACATTCCTCAGTCCAATTGAATTTGGTGTCCTTCTTCAATAGCTCAGTCATGGGCTTAGCAATTTTCGAAAAATTCTCGATGAATCTCCGGTAGTATCCTGCAAGTCCAAGAAAACCCCGGATTTCTCCAACTGTCGTGGGTGATTCCCAACTTGTCACTGTGTCAACCTTGGCAGGGTCTACTGCTATTCCTTCTCCCGAAATAACATGTCCAAGGAATCCAACTTCCTTCAGCCAAAATTCGCATTTGCTGAACTTGGCATATAACTGATGTTCTCTGAGCTTCTCAAGTACCAATCGCAAATGCTCCTCATGCTCTTCCTTATTCTTGGAAAAGACTAAAATATCATCAATGAACACCAC
>NC_057799.1:119784746-119789734 GCF_018294505.1 Triticum aestivum
AACTTATCCAAAAACTCCATAAACACTTTGTTCATCAGGTTCATGAAATAGGCAGGTGCGTTAGTCAGACCAAAAGACATAACGGTATACTCATACAATCCATATCTGGTGGTAAAAGCCGTCTTAGGTATATCCTGCTCTCGAATCTTTAACTGATGGTATCCCGATCGTAGATCGATCTTGGAAAATACTTTAGCTCCTTGTAGGCGGTCAAACAAATCATTGATCATCGGCAGTGGGTACTTGTTTTTGATGGTCACTTCATTCAGTCCACGGTAATCAACAACCATCCTCAGCGATCCATCTTTCTTCTCCACTAGAAGTACTGGTGATCCCCAAGGTGACGAACTTGGGCGAATATAGCCTTTATCCAGTAACTCCTTGATCTGCTTCTTAATTTCCTCCAAATCTTTTGCGGGCATCCTGTACGGTCTCTTAGATATTGGCCCTGTGCCTGGCAAAAGTTCAATCAAGAACTCAATGTCTCTATCCGGTGGCATGCCTGGCAACTCTTCTGGAAACACATCCGGATAATCCTTCACTATGGGTACTTCCTCCTGTACAACTCCTGATAAGGAATTCACTTGAGTCCTCTTTGGCATATGCCTGGATACATACTTGATCCTTTTTCCTTCTGGGGTGGTAAGCAAAATCGTCTTGCTGGCACAATCAATGTTTCCTCCATACAACGATAACCAATCCATTCCCAAAATCACATCCAAACCTTGCGACTCCAAAACTATTAGGTCTGAGGGGAAAACATGCCTACCAATGGCCAATGGTATCTGAAAACATCCTTGGCTTGCCATATACTCTGCTCCTGGCGAGGTTACTAACATAGGGGTTTTGAGAACTTGGGTGGACAGCTTAAACTTATTCACAAATCCCCTTGATATGTATGAATGCGATGCACCAGTATCAAAAAGAACGGTTGCAGTAAATGACTTAACCAAAAACTTACCTATTACTGCATCAGGCTGTGCTTCAACCTCCTCCACGCTCACGTGGTTCACATGTCCTTTGTTGAACGGGTTCGGCTTCTTCCCAGAGCTTCCATTGCCATTTCCATTTTGGGCTTCAGGATAATCAGTTGCATAATGTCCAGTCTTCCGGCACTTGAAACAAGTAACATGACTTAGGTCCCTCTTGGTTGGGGTAGATGGGTTGGTACGGTTCTGTCCGTTGCTTCCTCCATTCCCATTACCATTCTTGGAGCCATTATGGTTGTGCGAACTACCTCCTCCATGGGTATGCTGAAACTGTCCTCCCGGTTTCGGGGCAAATCGTGGCTTCTGCTGAGCTCCACAATTGTACTTCCCTTGTCCATACTTCCTCTTACGGTTTTCAATCTGCTGCTGCTTTCCTTCAATCATGAGAGCTCTATCTACCAACTCCTGGTAGTTGTTGAAAGTTGCTACCATCAACTGCATACTCAGTTCATCATTCAGTCCTTCAAGAAACTTCTCCTGCTTGGCTGCATCCGTAGCAACGTCATCTGGTGCATAACGTGCTAACTTACTGAAATCCTCCACATACTGGCCTACGGTGCGTCCTCCTTGGCGTAGGTTGCGAAACTCACGCTTCTTCATAGCCATAGCTCCTGCTGAAACATGTGCTGTACGGAAAGCCTGCTGAAACTGGTCCCATGTGACAGTGTCTATAGGGTGCGTGGCTGTATAATTCTCCCACCAAGATGCTGCGGGTCCATCAAGCTGATGTGCGGCAAAATGCACTCTTTCCGCATCTGTGCATCCTGCAGTGGTCAACTCCCTTCCAACTTTGCGGAGCCAATCATCTGCTACAATCGGCTCGGTGCTACTGGAAAACACCGGCGGGTTTAGTCTCAAGAAACGGGCTAAGTGGTCAACAGGTGGTGGTGGCGGTGGGTTGTTGTTGTTGTTGTTGTTGCCTTGGTTCTGCACTAACACTTGCATCAGGGCATTCTGTTGCTGAATCAACTGGGTGATCTCTGGTGGAAAAACAAATCCGGTGTCGCGTCTCGGAGGCATCTGATAGGTTTAGAAAAGATGAGAGTTAAGAATAGAATGAGGTCTAGAGAGAAACACTACCCATATGCTCATGAGACAAATACAATCAATATCACTCAATCAATTTAAACAAGGCATAACAATCGATCTAACTAGCGTTACAAAGTGCTTGAACTATACTATTAAATGGGGGGAAAACTACTACTGATATGGTGGTCTACTAGAAATTCTGATCCGTTGAAGACTCCATGATGTCTGCTCCGGCTTCATCAACAAAGTCATCTTCACTTGGTTCCGAGTCAGTGTCGTCGATGATGATGTAGTTATCCGGACAAGTGCATTCGTCATCCTTTGCTTTTGGCACTGGATTTCCCATGAATACTCCAATCTTCTTCTCCAGGTCGTCATTCTTCCCTACTAGTGCGATGATTTCCTCCATATAATCCTCGCGTGTAGCCTTGAGTTCTTCCTCCAGCTCTTTGATCTTGGTTAGTGCCTTCTTCAGTTCTTCCTTGTCCGTGCACATCTGGTTCTCCTGGCGACGAATATGTTGGTTTTGCTCCTGGATGAAAGCTGCGATTGATCCATCCTTCTTGGTTCTGATCATCTCCCATTGAGCGTCTCGGCGTCCACAAATCTGATAAATTGTATCCTTAAGCTCCTGGTGGTAGACTTCTCCAATGCGTCCCATGGCGATGTGTGCGGCCATGCTCTTCCCTAAACTCCAGGTTGGTGCTTCGAAAACCAATCTTATGGGTTCAGTAACTGGCACAAACGTCCTTCCTGGAATGTGAACTTGAATCTTCTAGCTCTCCTCTTCGGGTAATGTGGCGTTGTAGGTTCCGGTGATGCTTGGTATTCCTATGTTCAAATACTTAGTGACTTCCTTCAAGTGTCGACCAAAAGGCGTGTCTTCATCTGGTTGCATGAACTTGCTCCTTGCATCCGCCATTCCTAAAAGAGTAGAAAAAGGAGAGGGGTCAGAAATGAGAAGAGAGAAGCTTTCTAGGGCTTAAGCTTAGTGGTCGTGTCCTACAGTCAGCGTGTGCTCTGATACCACCTTTGTAGCGACCAGACCTCAAATGGTCTGTGCTGCTGTGCACCAGTGTCATCCCTGGATCAGTAATGCTGACATGTACAGTACAAATGGAGGATTTATAACAGAGTAGCAATCACACACTTATTACATCGAATATCTCCAAAGAGATAAGTATGATAAATATGGATTAAGGCCATCTAAACGATAACAGCGGAAGACTTGGAAGATAAGTGAGTCCATCAACTCCAGCGGCATCACTGAGTATAAGACCACGACCTAAGGCACCTTACTCGTCGTCTGAAAAGTCTGCAACATGAAACGTTGCAGCCCGAAACGGGTCAGCACATGGAATATGCTGGCAAAGTAACACATAGAGAATAATGAACAATAATACTGCTATACTACATGCATATATGGCTGGTGGAAAGCTCTACGGTTACAGTTTTGCGAAAAGCCAATTTTTTCCTACTTCAAAGGAATAAATTTATTTAACTATCATGGTGGTTGTGAAACATTGAGATGGTTGACAGCATCTCAATCCCAATTAAGTGTCATCAATAACCCAACAAAATTTAATTAGAAGTAACATGGTGATGAGATTCAAATGATAATCCAAGTACTAGATACTCAAGTTGTCCATAACCGGGGACACGACTAACCATGATTAGTTTGTACACTCTGCAGAGGTTTGTGCACTTTTCCCCACAAGACTCGATCGCCTCCGCTTGATTCTCGCACTGCATGATGTTTGAGAAACGGATGACCGAGACACAGTCTTTCAGGAACAGTCACTCTTTACTCCGGGTGGACCGGTACACCTACTTTCCCCTACATCTGCTAGCCCACCTCTTCAAGAGATCATGTAACCTACTCAACTATGCTAGAGCCCATAATAGCTTGTGGCTGCACACGGAAGTTTCTAGCATGAATAATCTTATGATCCCTTTGAGCCTGGGTGGCGGTCCTTATACAAACAGACAACACTGGATTCTCCAGGTGCCTCAATCCACCCAGATGTGAGTTTTAGTTGCCACCTTAGGTAAACCATTATTAACAATCTCACATCTGTCATGAATATCTCTCAAATCCAATCCACGTCTACGAGCATAGCATGGCAATAATAATAGCAACGTAGAAGTAACTCCCAAGGGTTTGATAAGAAAACAGGTAATAGGTACTACCTCAACTACTTCCCAGTACCCACAATTTAATTAGATCCTAATCATGCAATGTTTGAGGAATAGATCTAATGCATTAAAACTGGGTATGGAAGGTATATGATCAAAGTGTTACTTGCCTTGCTGATGATCCGCGAAACCTAGCGATTCGAAGTAACAAGCGGCATACTCCGGGTACTCTATCGCAAACAAATAAGCAGACAATCAGTACTCATCTAATGCACAGGTAAAACTCGAATGAAAGATCCAACCAGAAAGTTCAACTTAAGAACTTTGGTTTGCAAAAAGAATCAACTCGAACGAAGCAACGAAAGTCAAACGGCGAAAGAGACAAGCTTCGTTTACTAATCTGGATCTAGGTCAAATTTTACAGTAGCAAAAACTTGTTTGAGTAGGTTAAACGGAAAGAGAATTTCGAGACGAAACTCTAGGCGCTTGAATCGCCTGATTCCGATAAACGAGCGAAAAGTTAAACAGAAACGAAGATTCGATCAGAAATCGAATCTGAGATAATCGCGGAAAATCCGACGAAAAAGAAAAAACGGACGAACGGTTAAAGAACGGACGTTCGTTAACAGAGAAAATCCGACGAACGCGTTCGTTAAAACGAACGTGTCGGTGAACGCTCACAAAATAACAAAACCGAAAAAAACGATCTAGGTTTTTTTTAAAACAAACGGTTTTTTAAACAAAACCGGCAACGAACGGTGGCGAGGTATACCTCGTCGGGGGCGGGGCTCCGGCTGCTCCGGCGAGGGCGGCGGGGTGCGGGGGTGCGAGGGG
>NC_057799.1:119790045-119797884 GCF_018294505.1 Triticum aestivum
TTTCCCCGTCTAGTTAGAAAATGTAGAATAGGGTGAACATTTTTTTGACACAAAAATAATTTTTTGAAAACATGCAATATTTTTAATGCAATTAAAATTGCAAATAAAATCCAAGTAAATCCAATAAATGATTTTAACACTTTTCCTCCAATATTTCAATTGTTTTGGAGAAGTCATATTTTCTCCTCTCATTTATTTGTAAAATGAAATATTTTTCCGGAGAGAAAATAATTAAAACCAAAATCCTCGTTTTATTATTTGATGGAAATCAAATATGAAAATTCGAGAAAATCCCCAACTCTCTCCGAGGGTCCTTGAGTTGCTTAGGATTTATCGAGGATTTGTCAGAATGCAAATAAAATATGATATGCAATGATGATCTATGTATAACATACCAAATTGAAAATTCGGGATGTTACAAACCTACCCCCCTTAAGATGAATCTCGCCCTCGAGATTCGGGTTGGCTAGAAAACAGGTGGGAGTGGTCCTTCCGTAGATCTTCCTCTCGCTCCCAGGTGGCTTCATCTTCCGTGTGGTGACTCCACTGGACTTTGCAAAACTTGATAACCTTACTGCGGGTAACTCGGCTGGCATACTCAAGAATCTTAACTGGTTTCTCCTCATAGGTCAAATCACTTTCCAGTTGAATTGCTTCCAGTGGCACAGTATCTCTCAGTGGTATCTCAGCCATCTCTGCGTGGCACTTCTTCAACTGGGAAACGTGAAATACATCATGAACTCCAGACAATCCTTCAGGCAATTCCAGCTTGTAGGCAACCTCTCCCATACGTTCCACAACTCTGTATGGTCCGATAAAATGGGGTGCTAACTTTCCCTTAACTCCAAAGCGCTTCACTCCTCGAAGTGGTGATACTCGAAGATAAACTCGGTCTCCGACTTCGTGAACTGTCTCCTTTCGTTTAGAATCAGCATAACTCTTCTGTCTGGACTGGGCTACCTTGAGCCTATCGCGAATCAACCTCACTTTCTGTTCAGACTCCTTAATCAAATCTGGTCCAAACAACTGACGGTCTCCAACTTCGTCCCATAACAACGGTGTTCTACACCTCCTTCCGTACAAGGCTTCGAAAGGGGCCATCTTCAAACTGGTCTGATAACTGTTGTTGTAGGAAAACTCTGCATATGGCAAATTGTCGTCCCAACTAGATCCATAATCTAGTGCACAAGCTCTCAACATGTCCTCCAAAATCTGGTTGACTCTCTCAGTCTGTCCATCTGTCTGTGGGTGAAAAGCTGTACTAAATTCTAGCTTGGTTCCCAATGTTTCATGTAACTGCTTCCAAAACTTCGAGGTAAACTGGGTTCCTCTGTCTGATACAATGGTCCTCGGAACTCCATGCAAACATACGATCCTGGTCATGTATATCTTTGCCAACTTAGCACTGGTGTAAGTGGTCTTCACTGGAATGAAATGAGCCACTTTCGTCAAACGGTCGACTACAACCCATATCGAGTCATAGCCTGAACGAGTCCTGGGTAATCCTGTGATAAAATCCATGCCTATTTTATCCCACTTCCATTCGGGTATTGGCAATGGTTGTAGCAATCCTGCTGGTTTCTGATGCTCTGCCTTCACTCTCTGACATACATCACAAACTGCTACGTATTCTGCAATATCCTTCTTCATTCCGGTCCACCAGTAAGTATTCTTCAGATCCAAATACATCTTGGTATTCCCTGGGTGAACCGAGTACGGTGAATCATGGGCTTCTTGCAAAATCAACTTCCTGATCTCCGGATCATTTGGCACATATACACGGTCCTCAAACCATAAGGTATCATGCTCATCCTCACGAAATCCCTGGGCCTTTCCTTTGTTCATCTTCTCCTTTATCTCTTCAATCTCCTTGTCTGTCTTCTGAGCTTCTCTGATCCTTTCCATCAAAGTAGACTGAATCTCCAATGTCGCTAAATAGCCTCTTGGGACTATCTCCAAACATAGTTCGCGAAGGTCCTCGGCTAACTCCTGAGGTAACTCTCCTGTCATGAGGGTGTTGACATGACTCTTGCGGCTCAACGCGTCTGCTACTACGTTAGCCTTTCGTGGGTGATAATGCAATCTCATATCATAGTCCTTAATGAGCTCCAACCATCTCCTCTGTCTGAGATTTAACTCCTTCTGCGTGAAAATATACTTCAAACTCTTGTGATCCGTGTACACCTCACAATGGTTTTCGATGAGAAAATGTCTCCATGTCTTCAATGCATGCACCACGGCTGCTAACTCCAAATCATGCGTAGCATAATTCTTCTCATGGGGTTTAAGTTGTCGTGAAGCATATGACACAACTCTTCCTTCCTGCATAAGCACTGCTCCAAGTCCTCGACGAGAAGCGTCGCAATAAACTTCATAGTCCTTGCGTTGATCTGGCAGAATCAACACTGGTGATGTAACCAATCATTTCTTCAACTCTTGGAAACTAGCTTCACATTCCTCAGTCCAATTGAATTTGGTGTCCTTCTTCAATAGCTCAGTCATGGGCTTAGCAATTTTCGAAAAATTCTCGATGAATCTCCGGTAGTATCCTGCAAGTCCAAGAAAACCCCGGATTTCTCCAACTGTCGTGGGTGATTCCCAACTTGTCACTGTGTCAACCTTGGCAGGGTCTACTGCTATTCCTTCTCCCGAAATAACATGTCCAAGGAATCCAACTTCCTTCAGCCAAAATTCGCATTTGCTGAACTTGGCATATAACTGATGTTCTCTGAGCTTCTCAAGTACCAATCGCAAATGCTCCTCATGCTCTTCCTTATTCTTGGAAAAGACTAAAATATCATCAATGAACACCACGACGAACTTATCCAAAAACTCCATAAACACTTTGTTCATCAGGTTCATGAAATAGGCAGGTGCGTTAGTCAGACCAAAAGACATAACGGTATACTCATACAATCCATATCTGGTGGTAAAAGCCGTCTTAGGTATATCCTGCTCTCGAATCTTTAACTGATGGTATCCCGATCGTAGATCGATCTTGGAAAATACTTTAGCTCCTTGTAGGCGGTCAAACAAATCATTGATCATCGGCAGTGGGTACTTGTTTTTGATGGTCACTTCATTCAGTCCACGGTAATCAACAACCATCCTCAGCGATCCATCTTTCTTCTCCACTAGAAGTACTGGTGATCCCCAAGGTGACGAACTTGGGCGAATATAGCCTTTATCCAGTAACTCCTTGATCTGCTTCTTAATTTCCTCCAAATCTTTTGCGGGCATCCTGTACGGTCTCTTAGATATTGGCCCTGTGCCTGGCAAAAGTTCAATCAAGAACTCAATGTCTCTATCCGGTGGCATGCCTGGCAACTCTTCTGGAAACACATCCGGATAATCCTTCACTATGGGTACTTCCTCCTGTACAACTCCTGATAAGGAATTCACTTGAGTCCTCTTTGGCATATGCCTGGATACATACTTGATCCTTTTTCCTTCTGGGGTGGTAAGCAAAATCGTCTTGCTGGCACAATCAATGTTTCCTCCATACAACGATAACCAATCCATTCCCAAAATCACATCCAAACCTTGCGACTCCAAAACTATTAGGTCTGAGGGGAAAACATGCCTACCAATGGCCAATGGTATCTGAAAACATCCTTGGCTTGCCATATACTCTGCTCCTGGCGAGGTTACTAACATAGGGGTTTTGAGAACTTGGGTGGACAGCTTAAACTTATTCACAAATCCCCTTGATATGTATGAATGCGATGCACCAGTATCAAAAAGAACGGTTGCAGTAAATGACTTAACCAAAAACTTACCTATTACTGCATCAGGCTGTGCTTCAACCTCCTCCACGCTCACGTGGTTCACATGTCCTTTGTTGAACGGGTTCGGCTTCTTCCCAGAGCTTCCATTGCCATTTCCATTTTGGGCTTCAGGATAATCAGTTGCATAATGTCCAGTCTTCCGGCACTTGAAACAAGTAACATGACTTAGGTCCCTCTTGGTTGGGGTAGATGGGTTGGTACGGTTCTGTCCGTTGCTTCCTCCATTCCCATTACCATTCTTGGAGCCATTATGGTTGTGCGAACTACCTCCTCCATGGGTATGCTGAAACTGTCCTCCCGGTTTCGGGGCAAATCGTGGCTTCTGCTGAGCTCCACAATTGTACTTCCCTTGTCCATACTTCCTCTTACGGTTTTCAATCTGCTGCTGCTTTCCTTCAATCATGAGAGCTCTATCTACCAACTCCTGGTAGTTGTTGAAAGTTGCTACCATCAACTGCATACTCAGTTCATCATTCAGTCCTTCAAGAAACTTCTCCTGCTTGGCTGCATCCGTAGCAACGTCATCTGGTGCATAACGTGCTAACTTACTGAAATCCTCCACATACTGGCCTACGGTGCGTCCTCCTTGGCGTAGGTTGCGAAACTCACGCTTCTTCATAGCCATAGCTCCTGCTGAAACATGTGCTGTACGGAAAGCCTGCTGAAACTGGTCCCATGTGACAGTGTCTATAGGGTGCGTGGCTGTATAATTCTCCCACCAAGATGCTGCGGGTCCATCAAGCTGATGTGCGGCAAAATGCACTCTTTCCGCATCTGTGCATCCTGCAGTGGTCAACTCCCTTCCAACTTTGCGGAGCCAATCATCTGCTACAATCGGCTCGGTGCTACTGGAAAACACCGGCGGGTTTAGTCTCAAGAAACGGGCTAAGTGGTCAACAGGTGGTGGTGGCGGTGGGTTGTTGTTGTTGTTGTTGTTGTTGCCTTGGTTCTGCACTAACACTTGCATCAGGGCATTCTGTTTCTGAATCAACTGGGTGATCTCTGGTGGAAAAACAAATCCGGTGTCGCGTCTCGGAGGCATCTGATAGGTTTAGAAAAGATGAGAGTTAAGAATAGAATGAGGTCTAGAGAGAAACACTACCCATATGCTCATGAGACAAATACAATCAATATCACTCAATCAATTTAAACAAGGCATAACAATCGATCTAACTAGCGTTACAAAGTGCTTGAACTATACTATTAAATGGGGGGAAAACTACTACTGATATGGTGGTCTACTAGAAATTCTGATCCGTTGAAGACTCCATGATGTCTGCTCCGGCTTCATCAACAAAGTCATCTTCACTTGGTTCCGAGTCAGTGTCGTCGATGATGATGTAGTTATCCGGACAAGTGCATTCTTCATCCTTTGCTTTTGGCACTGGATTTCCCATGAATACTCCAATCTTCTTCTCCAGGTCGTCATTCTTCCCTACTAGTGCGATGATTTCCTCCATATAATCCTCGCGTGTAGCCTTGAGTTCTTCCTCCAGCTCTTTGATCTTGGTTAGTGCCTTCTTCAGTTCTTCCTTGTCCGTGCACATCTGGTTCTCCTGGCGACGAATATGTTGGTTTTGCTCCTGGATGAAAGCTGCGATTGATCCATCCTTCTTGGTTCTGATCATCTCCCATTGAGCGTCTCGACGTCCACAAATCTGATAAATTGTATCCTTAAGCTCCTGGTGGTAGACTTCTCCAATGCGTCCCATGGCGATGTGTGCGGCCATGCTCTTCCCTAAACTCCAGGTTGGTGCTTCGAAAACCAATCTTATGGGTTCAGTAACTGGCACAAACGTCCTTCCTGGAATGTGAACTTGAATCTTCTAGCTCTCCTCTTCGGGTAATGTGGCGTTGTAGGTTCCGGTGATGCTTGGTATTCCTATGTTCAAATACTTAGTGACTTCCTTCAAGTGTCGACCAAAAGGCGTGTCTTCATCTGGTTGCATGAACTTGCTCCTTGCATCCGCCATTCCTAAAAGAGTAGAAAAAGGAGAGGGGTCAGAAATGAGAAGAGAGAAGCTTTCTAGGGCTTAAGCTTAGTGGTCGTGTCCTACAGTCAGCGTGTGCTCTGATACCACCTTTGTAGCGACCAGACCTCAAATGGTCTGTGCTGCTGTGCACCAGTGTCATCCCTGGATCAGTAATGCTGACATGCACAGTACAAATGGAGGATTTATAATAGAGTAGCAATCACACACTTATTACATCGAATATCTCCAAAGAGATAAGTATGATAAATATGGATTAAGGCCATCTAAACGATAACAGCGGAAGACTTGGAAGATAAGTGAGTCCATCAACTCCAACGGCATCACTGAGTATAAGACCACGACCTAAGGCACCTTACTCGTCGTCTGAAAAGTCTGCAACATGAAACGTTGCAGCCCGAAACGGGTCAGCACATGGAATATGCTGGCAAAGTAACACATAGAGAATAATGAACAATAATACTGCTATACTACATGCATATATGGCTGGTGGAAAGCTCTACGGTTACAGTTTTGCGAAAAGCCAATTTTTTCCTACTTCAAAGGAATAAATTTATTTAACTATCATGGTGGTTGTGAAACATTGAGATGGTTGACAGCATCTCAATCCCAATTAAGTGTCATCAATAACCCAACAAAATTTAATTAGAAGTAACATGGTGATGAGATTCAAATGATAATCCAAGTACTAGATACTCAAGTTGTCCATAAACGGGGACACGGCTAACCATGATTAGTTTGTACACTCTGCAGAGGTTTGTGCACTTTTCCCCACAAGACTCGATCGCCTCCGCTTGATTCTCGCACTGCATGATGTTTGAGAAACGGATGACCGAGACACAGTCTTTCAGGAACAGTCACTCTTTACTCCGGGTGGACCGGTACACCTACTTTCCCCTACATCTGCTAGCCCACCTCTTCAAGAGATCATGTAACCTACTCAACTATGCTAGAGCCCATAATAGCTTGTGGCTGCACACGGAAGTTTCTAGCATGAATAATCTTATGATCCCTTTGAGCCTGGGTGGCGGTCCTTATACAAACAGACAACACTGGATTCTCCAGGTGCCTCAATCCACCCAGATGTGAGTTTTAGTTGCCACCTTAGGTAAACCATTATTAACAATCTCACATCTGTCATGAATATCTCTCAAATCCAATCCACGTCTACGAGCATAGCATGGCAATAATAATAGCAACGTAGAAGTAACTCCCAAGGGTTTGATAAGAAAACAGGTAATAGGTACTACCTCAACTACTTCCCAGTACCCACAATTTAATTAGATCCTAATCATGCAATGTTTGAGGAATAGATCTAATGCATTAAAACTGGGTATGGAAGGTATATGATCAAAGTGTTACTTGCCTTGCTGATGATCCGCGAAACCTAGCGATTCGAAGTAACAAGCGGCATACTCCGGGTACTCTATCGCAAACAAACAAGCAGACAATCAGTACTCATCTAATGCACAGGTAAAACTCGAATGAAAGATCCAACCAGAAAGTTCAACTTAAGAACTTTGGTTTGCAAAAAGAATCAACTCGAACGAAGCAACGAAAGTCAAACGGCGAAAGAGACAAGCTTCGTTTACTAATCTGGATCTAGGTCAAATTTTACAGTAGCAAAAACTTGTTTGAGTAGGTTAAACGGAAAGAGAATTTCGAGACGAAACTCTAGGCGCTTGAATCGCCTGATTCCGATAAACGAGCGAAAAGTTAAACAGAAACGAAGATTTGATCAGAAATCGAATCTGAGATAATCGCGGAAAATCCGACGAAAAAGAAAAAACGGACGAACGGTTAAAGAACGGACGTTCGTTAACAGAGAAAATCCGACGAACGCGTTCGTTAAAACGAACGTGTCGGTGAACGCTCACAAAATAACAAAACCGCAAAAAAACCGATCTAGGTTTTTTTTAAACGAACGGTTTTTTTTAAACAAAACCGACAACGAACGGTGGCGAGGTATACCTCGTCGGGGGCGGGGCTCCGGCTGCTCCGACGAGGGCGGCGGGGTGCGGCGGGGTGCGGGGGTGCTCGGGGTGCGAGGGGGCGGCGAG